>NC_052518.1:72340994-72511085 GCF_014356525.2 Nilaparvata lugens | reverse complement strand
TTTAGGTATCGAATAAAATAATGTGCACATTATGTCTTTCAAGTATATGCAATTTTTAAAAAAAATGTTCTTATCTCCATTACATTGAAATTGGACGAGTTTCTCATATTATGGCGCGGGTTTAAAAATGCAGTTTACAAAGAATGTGCTCATCTCCACTACATTGAAATGGGACAAGTTTCTCAAGTTATAGCGTGGGTGGTGTGGCGGTGAACATTCCAAGCCTGCTTATATCATGGCTATTAGTCAATAAAATCTTGAGATCAAGGTATCGAATAGATGTGCACGTTATGCCTTTCAAATATATGCATTTTTTAAAAAAATGTGCTTATCTCCATTACATTGAAATTGGAAGAGTTTCACAAGTTATATCGCGGGGGTAGTGGTGGTGAACATTCCAAGCCTTATATCATGGCTTCTAGTGAATAAAATCTGGAAATCAATTTATCAAATAAATGTGCTCGTTATGCCTTTCAAGTATATGTAGTTTTTAAAAAATGTGCCTATCTCCATTACATTGAAATTGGACGAGTTACACAAGTTATATCGTAGGGGTAGTGGTAGTGAACATTCCAAGCCTTATATCATTGCTTCTAGTGGAGCAAATGTTAAGAACAAGATATCAAATAAATGTGCTCGTTATGTATTTTCAGAAAATGCAGTTTTCAAAAAATGTGCTCATCTCCATTACATTGAAATTGAACAAGTTTCTCAAGTTTTATCGCGGGGGGAGTGGTGGTGAACATTCCAAGCCTTATATCATGGCTAATAGTTGATAAAATCTTCAGATCAAGGTATCGAATGAATGTGCACGTTATGCCTTCCAAGTATATGCAGTTTTTAAAAGAATGTGCTTATCTCCATTACATTGAAATTGGACGAGTTTCTAAAATTATATCGCGGGGGGAGTGGTGGTGAACATTCCAAGCCTTATGTCATGGCATCTAGTGGAATAAATCTCAAGAACAAGGTATCAAATAGATGTTCTTGTTATGTATTCTCAGAAAATGCAGTTTTCAAAAGGATGTGCTCATCACCATTACATTGAAATTGGACAAGTTTCTCAAGTTATAGCGCAGGGGGAGTGGTGGTGAACATTCCAAGCCTTTTATCATGGCTTCTAGTGGAACAAATCTCAAGAACAAGGTTTCAAATAATTGTGCTCGTTATGCATTTCCATAATATGCATTTTCTAAAAGATGTGCTCATCTCCATTACATTGAAATTGCACAAGTTTCTCAAGTTATACCGCGGGGGGAGTGGTTATGAACATGGTGAAACAAGAAAATGACATCAATAAAATTGTTCTATGATACTTATACCAAAAATTGCGGCTGATTGAAGTTTTAGGCCTTGGCCTTGGAAGGATTGAATAAACTTCAGCAGCAATTTTGGATACAAGTATCTTAGAACATTTCTATTGATATTATTTTTTTGTTTCAAGAAGGCATTTGAAATGATGTATCACACAATGGGTGTTTACATTGAAAAAATATATTCGAGCTACAACCCCTAGGTCACCCCCTTATCAGGGGTTGAAATTCATTTGTATGTCAAAAAGTAGAGTATTCGACCAATAACTTATTATCCTGAAAGTTACAGTATTATATCAATAACAGTCCCCAACCTATTGAAGGGTTCCCATACATATGACTAACTCTATATAAATAGTTACCGTATGCTTTATCATGGTAACCACATACTGATTATAAAAATTCCCTTTTCACATATTATACATATTTATTTTGATGTTTTGATTTGCGCGTCCTTCATAGCCACTATAAAATGATACACTCCAGCATACTTTCTCATCACAATTCCTGTATTTTTTTACCGATAATTTAAACAAAATTATTTCTGAAAAATGTTATTGTTATATTATTTCTATTTTCCTGATACCACTTAGTTTATAAACAATTCCTGTATCAGTTTTAAAATATATTCTTTTTGGTCCTCGCCTTCAAAACTGGAGTGTATTGAATTGATTTTTCTGTATAAAGTTTAATGATAGGTTACTCACATAGATTTAGATGAAAGTCATTAATGTATGCTGTTATGTAATACTAATGGAAAAAGTATCACGGGGCTCTGTTATGATACCCAACGAAGAATATATTTATGGAAAATATTTAGAACACTCATGCATTATTTCAAACAGGGATTGATGGAATAGATATGAAAAACAAACTCAAGTGATTCCAAAATGACTCATCCAGTTGCAAAACTCTCTATCTTCTATTCTAAAAAAATTCAGGATTGGCAAAAAACTGTACACAAAATGGAATCAGGAGAAATCATGAGTCACATAATTAAAAAATCATGTGATAAATTAATAACAATGCCAATTCTATAGTTCAAAAGATATTGATCCATATTTAGGGAGTTTTGGGGTGGTTGTATTCTGAACATGACGACTGGATTATGCTAGGGATATCGAGTTTTGCTGCATTAAAAATGATATAATTGAATTAACTGTGTGTACAAACTCATGTTAAACTAATGAAATGTTAAAAATTACAATTCAATAGTGTATAATTGTTTACAATTTTTACATGTCCATGTGAAATGTTATAAAGTTCGTCAAATGTATTGATTCAATATTTGTGTTTCACTAATACTATTGAAATAACCTTCCTGCTAAAGTGAAAGAGTTTTGAGGAAGAAATTATTGTTGAAACAGGTTAATTGAAGAAAACTTTTATTGATTACGAGCAGGTGTGACCTTTGCTCCGCAAGGGTCTGTTGAAAGCACAAATAGATCAAGTCTAACTTTGATAGTTCCATTCTAAAAATTGAATGTAGGTATCATTCTATAAATTCGATACGATAGCAATAGAAATTTCAAATTAATCAGTTCGATTGTCTCTTTGGCAGTGATGATGTGTCAAGCATTAATTCCCTATTCTGTGATTGTTAATTTACATTCATTATTTTATTTATATAAATGATTACAGTATTTATTTCTTTTCTCTACAAAAATTTAACAAATTGCTTCAATACAATAACAGGAACAAAATACACAAAGGAATACGTTGAATATTTGTAGGAATCTGAGTAAATACAGGATTGAATCTTTTTATTACATTAAATAAGTACAAGACACACGGAAATAATTTGAAAACTCAATTAAAGATTTATTCATGAACTCGATTCCCATATATTTTTTATGTGTATTTAAAATTATGATTTCGATGTGAATTAAATATATATATATTAGGAATAATTGTATAATAAAGTTTATAATTTTGTAAAATACAAATACAATTTTTTGTAAATATTATTAAGTAAATAAAATCTTTTTCATTTCATGAAAAATCTTCCTATTATTTGTGTTCCATTCATCCTCACTTCAAAAAAGCAGAATTATTTTACATTTCAACCTAGTTTCCACTTGAGATAAAGACAAAATAGGGTTTCCTGTTTTTTAAAGTGGCAGCTAGAGTGATCAAGAAGCCTTTCTGGTTTTAACAGCAAGATTGAGACCTGCATAGCCGGCGGAACATCCTCTATCTTTTCGGAGTAGGTAAAAGTAGATCATGGAAATTTAATTATAATTTGTAACATTCTATGTAATTGGGTTATAATGAATCATTATAATATACTGCTCACTATGATAATTGATCCTACTATTGAAGAATTTCCACTAAGGCACTGAGTATCATTGCATAGAAAAGGTAAAATTTAATGAATATATTTTTTTATTTCAAGAGCAGTATTTTATTATATTTGATTTTCTGATTTTTAAACAGTTTGCAATTTATTTACTTAGAACAACTTTATTTTTTCAACAATTTTCAATGAAACAAGGAATTTTTTTACTAGAAAAAACATTGAATATTGAATGCCTTCAGAAGATCGAGCTTAGTATAGCACTTTCAAAATTGAGAAAATGTCAGATATCATGTTTTATAATTTGCTGACGATAAAATATATTGGAATATATGATGAAATGCTTTGTCTAGTTATAAGCAAGCACCCACCATGTAACTTCAGAAACTCGACTAATTCCAAAGTCATGCATTTGGCACATTTTTTTAAAAACTGCATATTCTGAAAATACATACCGAGCAGATTCATTTGATACCTTGTCCTTAAGATTTGCTTCACTAGTAGCCATGATATTAAGCTCAGACTGTTCACCACCACCCCCCTCATCATCATTAAACTCTCGGTTTCACAGTGAATGTGATGAGCATATTTTTTTTAAAGTGCATATTCTAAAAACACATTTTTAGCACATTTTTTCTGTACCACTCTCAAAACATTTGCTTCAGTAGGTGGGGCTGGCGTGAAACTGGCCCTAACCACTAAATGTGTTTTTTTAGGACAAGGGAATGAGCACATTTTTTTAAAGTGGGTATTCAGAGAGCACATTCCTAGCACATTTTTTTGGTACCATTCTCAGAACATTCCCTTGAGTGGGTGGGGCTGGCGTAACGTTCACCACCACTCCCCCCGCGCTGTAACTTGAGAAACTCGTCCAATTTCAATGAAATGGAGATGAACACATTTTTTAAAAACTGCATACTCTTGAAAGGCATAACGAGTACATTTATTTGATACCTTGTTCTTGAGATTTGTTCCACTAGAAGTCATGATATAAGAATTAGAAAGTTCACCACCACTCCCCCCATGCTATAACTTGAGAATCTAGTCCAGTTTCAATGTAATGGAGATGAGCACATTCTCTAAAAACTGTATATACTTGAAAGGCATAACGAGCACATTCATTTGATACCTTGATCTCAAGATTTTATTAACTAGTAGCCAAGTAGCCATTTGATACCTTGTTCTTGAGATTTGTTCCACTAGAAGCCCTTATATCATGGCTTGGAATGTTCACCTTCACTGCCCCCGCGACATAATTTGTGAAACTCGTCCAATTTCAATGTAATGGAGATGAGCACATTTTTTGAAAACTGCATATTCTTGAAAAGCATAACGGGCACACTTATTTGATACCTTGATCTCAAGATTTTATTCACTGGTAGTCATGATATAAGGCTTGGAATGTTCACCACCACATCCCCCGCGATGTAACTTGAGAATCTAGTCCAATTTCAATGTAATGGAGATGAGCACATCCTTTAAAAACTGCATATTCTTAAAATGCATAACGAACACATTCATTTGATACCTTGTTCTTAAGATTTGTTCCACTAGAAGCCATGATATAAGGCACGGAATGTTCAACACCACTCCCCCCACAGCATAATTAGAGAAACTCGTCCAATTTCAATGTAATGGAGATGAGCACATTTTTTAAAAACTGCATATACTTGAAAGGCATAATGAGCACATCTATTCGAAGCCTTGATCTCAAGATTTTATTAACTAGAAGCTATGATATAAGGTTTGGAATGTTCACCACCACTCCCCCCGCTCTGTGACTTGATAAAATCGTCCAATTTCAATGTAATGGAGATGAGCACATTCTCGAAAAACTGCATATTTTGAAAATGCATAACGAACACATTTATTTGATACCTTGCTCTTAAGATTTTATTAACTATAGTAGCCATGATATAAGTCTTGGAATGTTCACCACCACTCCCCCCCCGCGCTGTAACTTGAGAAACTCGTCCAATTTCAATGTAATGGAGATGAGCACATTTTTTGAAAAATGCATATTCTGAAAATTTTTTTCTAAAAGTGCATATTCTAAAAACACATCTTTAGCACATTTTTTCTATACCACTCACAAATTATTTGCTTCAGTGGGTGGGGCTGGCGTGAATCTGGCCCTACCCACTAAATGCGTTTTTTAGGATAAGGGAATGAGCACATTTTTTTCAAAGTGGGTATTCTGAGAGCACATTTTTAGCACATTTTTTTGATATCATTCTCAAATCATTCCCTTGAGTGGGTGAGGCTGGCGTGAAGCTGGCCTCACCCACTAAATGTGTTTTTTTTAGGACAAGGGAATGAGCACATTTTTTTAAAGTGCATATTCTAAGAGCACTTTTTCAGCACATTTTTTTGGTATCATTTTGAAAGAATTCGGTTGAGTGGGTGGGGCCAGCTCCACCCACTAAATGTGCTTTTTTAGGACAATGAAATGAGCACATTTTTTTCTAATTACATATCCTAAGAGCACCTTTTCCCTGTGCCACTTTAAAAAAAAAGGCTTGTGTGGGTGGGGCTGAGTGTGAACTGGCCCCACCCACTAAATGTGCTTTTTTTAGGACAATGGTATGAGCACATTTTTTTCAAAGTGGATATTCTAAGAGCACATTTTCAGCACATTTTTTTGGTATCATTTTGAAAGAATTCGGTTATTCTCAAATCATTCCCTTGAGTGGGTGGGGCTGGCGTGAAGCTGGCCCCACCCACTAAATGTGCTTTTTTTAGGACAAGGGAATGAGCACATTTTTTTCAAAGTGGATATTCTAAGAGCACATTTTCAGCACATTTTTTTGGTCCTATTAACAAAAAATGTGCTCAACTGGGTGGGGCCAGCTTCACGGAGCTATCGCAACGCCCTCCTAGTTTTTGTGAATGACACATAGACTTTGCTACAGAATAAACACTGATACGTAAGTTACTGTCAATATAAAAGACTTTTCATTGAACACAGAACGGTGGTGCAAAAGACATTTTATTAGTTTTCTTTAATATATCAATATTATCAATGTGAAAATGATTGAACTGTAATTTTTGTTTAACTTCTATTGCTATAATATATTCTATGTCTTTAGTCCGATGTTTCGAGCAATGGCCTAATCATGACAAAGTGTCTTTAGTTTCTTCGTTATCATGATAGTGGAGCTATAATTACTAATAAAGATATGGGGTTTATTTTATCAGACCCATGAATCATGGAAGGGTTAAATTGAGATTTGATTTCGTAGAATGATGTTTTTTTTACTTATTCATTTAGGAATCTTTATTATGCCTTGTTTGCTCGATTAACAATTTGCAATAGTAACGTTTACCGATCTAAATTTATCCTAAATACAGAGGTGAATGATTTATTTTGCAATATATATTGTCATAAAACTAAAGTCTCCGCAGAAATTCAAGTCTCGTCTATGAAGAGGGATTGTTTTGGTGGCCATCTATTATTTATTAATATTCTTTTTGTATTTGTGTATTTGTGCCATCCGAAATATATTATTATATTTTCCATTTGTTGATTATGTATATTCACCATTTTGCTTGCATTTTTTTATTTCATTTCAAATTACAACCACAGTAACGTATTAAATCATTCAATTTCAACAAAATAGGGGTGAATAATAAATGTTACAATTATATTACTATCATGATTCTATTATACATGGGCTGCTAACACAATAATTATTGGTACGAATCGATCAAAACCAATATGAAAGTAGATAATAATTGGGAGATTAGACGGGCTTTTTTGCGCAATTTCCCCACCTCCCCCCTCCCCCACCCCCCTGAGTTTGCGCAAATTCCCCCTCCCCCTCTCCCTCCCCCTCTCCCTCTCCTTCTCCCTCTCCCTCTCCTTCTCCCTCTCCCTCTCCCTCTCCCTCTCCTTATCTTATCTCCCCTCTCCCAGTGAGGACGAGGGGGATGAAGAGAGAGAGAGTGATCTTTCTCTCTCTCTCAGTGAGGGAAAAAAAATTTCCCTGAGGAAAAAATAATTTCCCTTGTGAGGGAAAAAATAATTTCCCTGAGGAAAAAATAATTTCCCTTTCTACTGTCAGATTAAAGTGAATCCATCTAATAACTTATACTGTCAGATTAAAGTGAATCCATCTAATAACTTATACTGTAAAATTGCAAATAATTGGTTTGCTTTCCGCCCGACAGTTAAGAAAAATGTTCAATCAATAATATTTATATTGAAATTTTCTATGTGCTGTACAAACCTGCGGGCGTTACTTTTTTTGGTAAGTGTGTTCTCCGAGAATATCTATAGTAAATTTAGTATGAACAAGCATTCCAAAAATGGCTATAGATATCCTCAGACCTATATCACTTGGTGTGGACAAATCATCATCATCAATATCGGTACAGTTCTCTTAGGAAAATTCTATTTCCACTGACATTTAGTTCCCACGACCGAGAAAGAAAACTTTTAAGCTTATGCTTGTTTAGCACTAGAGAATACTCATTCGGCAATTTGATAATTTCCTTAAAGTCCCCCTCACTATCAATATCTATAATTTCAAGGTGAATTTCACCATTATCGGGAAATGTTACATTTGTTACTCTAAACCAATCGAAAGGAAAATGGTCAAATCCCCAATTTGCTTGCGGGTCTGCATCAATTGAGAATTCATTAAAACTTGTGCAGTCAAAAATATAAGCAGTCATTTTCTCGTCTTATCAGTTCGAACGATTAGAACCAAATGACTCTCTCTCTCACACAAGCAGCAGACTGGCTTGCACCCAACTCGGGCCCCTGGCACGTTGCCGCTTTTCCTCTATTGCAAAAGCCATGTGTGTGTGATGAGAGAACTCTGCGAAGCTTGAGTATGTTCCTTTTTAATCCGTCATTCGTATACTGCCAGATGTAAGTGAAACCATATGCCTCTCACCGCGTAGCGATCTCTGCATTACGAATGACGAGTAAAGGAGAGAATAGAAATCATGCCGTTCTCCACTTTGATCGGGCGTCACTAACTTAATCTAAAAGAAAAATGGAATTTTCTATTAATTTGGAATAATACTTTCAAATCGAATTCACCTATTCAGATCATCTATTTGAAATGAATTTTCAAAATGCATTTCAAATAGTTGATGTGAAAAAGTCAAACACAATAATATTGAAAGTCATACAGATAAGAATGAATGGAATGCCAATCCAGCCAGATGGCCCCATGCGTTATCTCCTATTCTCAAATCACCATATTTCTAAATTCCTTTTTGCTATTATCAACAAGGAAGGCGGGCGGCCTTGTGAAGGTCGGGGGGCGTTGGCCGGCCTTGACTGAGTGAGCGACCGGCTGATGTTTTCAGCTCAGGGGCATGCTTGCGCGTGCGTGCATACATCAAGCTATAAAAACACATTTTAATTTCTTATCACTCAATGCAACTTGCATAGTGTGGAGAGTGAGTGATTTGAGTGCTCAACACGTATACTAGTGTGTGTGTGAACTGATAGGTGAGAATTGAGAAAAATTTTTATAGAATAACAAACTATTTTTTTAATGTTATTGATATTATAGATATTGGATACATATAACAAATAAATTATAAATATGATACATAGAATTATAGATATTGGATACATATAACAAGTAAATTATAAATATGATACATAGAATTATAGATATTGGATACATATAACAAGTAAATTATAAATATGATACATGTTTTGCATATATATGTTAATGCTAGATGGGCCCAAGATTATTAACAATTTTTATTAACAATCTTTATGTCGGACCACCTAGGATTAACATGTTTGACTAAAAGGCAAGATTTTGTGCAGTTCTTTTTGAACTTCTCAACATCGTTTGAGGATACAATTTCGGAAAACCGTTCCGGAAGATAAACCTCAGTCGACCTCATTCCGGGAGTGTGTAGTTTTAAGATGATGCGACGTCCATGTTGGTTGGACGCCTCCCGGACGTCCACGATGGGGTATGGTAACCCCTCCTCCAATTCCCTGAGAGGCGTCCAGGGCTTTTCACATCTAGAATTTATGATCCGAATGAAGTCGTCTGTCTCCCTGTCCAATTCATCCTCCTCCTCCCCCTCCTCCGTCTCCCGTAACAGAGACATTATTGAGCTGTCTTGCGACTCCTGTAGCTGCACTCGTTTCTGTTGAAAAATATTTCATTAGACTCTTATTTGTTTCAGGTTTAAAATCATACAAGAGAGAGAGAGAGAGAGATCTTGCTCAACAGATTCACTACTCAAAACTGTGAGTAATAACTCGGAAATTCTCTGACATAACTCTCAATTATCGAAAAAATTTTTCAGTTCATTACAATCAACATATGATTGGATTTTTCATATAAGTAATAAGTAATTTGTCATCAAAGTTATTGCAGAATAATATGATTGGATTTATAATAACAATATTATTCGAATTTCACGTTTCATTACTCATGCAAATTTTTAACAATTTTTGTTTCACACAAACAGTTTATGCATATGATTGGATTTTTCATATAAGTAATAAGTAATTTGTCATCAAAGTTATTGCAGAAAACATACAGTTTATGCATATGATTGGATTTTTCATAATTCAAATATCAATATATATATATTCGAATTTCACTTCATTACATGCACATTTTTAACAATTTTGTTTCACACACAAACAACATATGATTTGATTTTTCATATATATATGTAATCAGTATGTAATAACTCGGAAATTCTCATAACTCACAATTATCATGCAACATACTTAGTAAATGTGTATATCAACCATCGTGTGAAAATTTATCTGTGTTCGGATTGTTTTGAAATAGCATAATACGTACAAGCTCAGTCTTGAGACTTTGCTCACAGTAATTTCATATTTATTCAAATAAACATAGAGACTTGTAGTAATGTGCACAAAAGATTTTATCGAAATGGACGAAATCTTTTGTGCACATTACAATAATAATATTTTTGTATGCTAACCTTCGATTGAGTGAGGACGTTGGAGGGCTCCTCATCGTCGTCGTCGACAAACAACTTCCGCTTAACTGACTGCTTGGGGGCGGCGGCGGCAGCAGGCACTGATGTTAGCGTCGCTTGGCGCGGCGCCCAAGTAGCTTGCGGGAGAGGGCTGCTGTCTGGGATGATGATGGAGGAATCCTCCTCATCCTCCTCACGTACAAAGATCCCTTGTTTCTTCAAGGGATCTGAGGAGGAGGAGGAGGTGGCAGCAGCAGAGGTGGAGGCAACAGCCGAGGTAGCAGCCGTGCTGCGGCGCTTCTGCTGCTGTTGCTTCTGCTGCTCCCAGAAGTTCATCTTCCTCTCCGGAGGCGGGCTGTCTGGTAATAAGAATGTTGTGGAGGATGAGGAAGCACTTGATGAGTCCATCTCCGCGTTACGAATGACGATTTTTTAGAAACAATAGTTAATACTCAAGCGTATAGCTCTAACGTGAATGATGATTTTCCTCTGAGAAAAGTGATTATATAGCAAGTCATTTCTCTGTCTGTTGCAGGCTTGTACGAGTGAGATAGAAACACATAGGAGGCGTGTCACAATTGGCGAACACTGCCAATACTCCCCAGAGGTTTAGCACGAGGTCAACGCTAACATTTGATTGTAAGTAAAAATTTTTGTTACATTCTCATATTTTTGTGAAATAACACTAAATTGATTTTTATAATATATATTTGGTTACAGTTATTAAATATTTCATTGTTTTTTTTTCACAGCATTTTCTCACCTCACAACTCGGGGTTTCCTCGGTCTCATAAGCAGTTGTGCTCTCGTGAGGGAAACTTACCTGCATCGAGAAAAGCATAGCCGAGGAGCTAAGCTGGAACGAGGAGCTACCTGAGCTGAACCGAGTCGAGGAGCTGAGAGAAGCATATCCGATTATTTCATTTCGTCAAATCAACACATGTAAGTTCATTTTTACTTAAATTTTCCTCTTCTCCGAGGACAAATGATCTTTCTTTGTCAATCCTGTTCTAAGCCTGTCTCATCTGCAGAATCTCGTAAAAAATTCAGATAAGTTGATTTAATTGTTCTTCTGTTAAATGAGCATTGTTTTCTATTATAACCTTCTTAATTCTATTGATAGACTGTTTAAGGATTGCACACTCACATTTCCATGAGCCTGGGATATCGCCATTCCCCCAGAATTTATCATATGATGTACCATATAAATCACAAACAAGAATATGATTATAGTTATCACTATGCCAAACTCCTAATTTTTCATAATCTCTCACAAAAGTTAAATATTGTAGATTTGTCCATCCTTTTTCTGCTAATCGCTGCAATATATCTAGGTGCGTGTCCAAGAGTTCACTTAATTTATATTGATATCTCATTTTTTCTAAAGGAACAGAATGGTATTCACTTAATTGATTAAAATGTCTATCTATAATGAATTGAACGCACAAATCTGAAGACTTTAACTCAGACTCCACTGATGCCGCACCAAACACATTATCCATCTCAGTACAGTAGCTTGATGTTGTATCAGCAAAGACAAGATCACTACTAACAGATTACCTTGCTCTAGCTTATTATTATTATTATTATTATTATGAAAAGCACACTCTAGCGATAATTTATTGTACTTTATAGTACTCTACTTATATATATTTGGTTACAGTTATTAAATATTTCATTGTTTTCACAGCATTTTCTCACCTCTCAACTCGGTCTCATAAACAGTTGAGCTCTCGTCGAGACAACACAGCTGAGAGGAATCAATCTGAAAGGAGTCAAAGGCAGTATCTACACCTGAGAGGAATCAATCTGAAAGGAGTCAAAGGCAGTATCTACACCTGAGAGGAATCAATCATACCATAGGCCGCTATCTACACCTGTACCATAGCCCGCTATCTACACCTGTACCATAGGTCGCTATCTACACCTCTACACTCGAGGAGATTCACGCAGCATCAAGCAGTACATGTAAGTACATTTTTACTTCGATTTTATCCTCTGAGGAGGAAAATTGTGCTCCGAGGACAGTTTTTCTCCTCGGAGCACAGTTTTTCTCCTCCGAGGACAGTTTTTGTCCTCGGAGGATAAAAAACCTTCTACAATATACTGCATGCATGCGATTTTACTTCATCTTTATGATACGGTATATCCGGAACATCCAAGCCCCGCTCTTCTTTCTCACACTCTTCATATAAACAAAACGGTAAATGTATTACTTTTTCAAATGGATTTTCGATAATATATTTGCAATAGACACATTGCAGATAGAATGGATTTTTATGTAAGAAATAACCATTTCTCGCAAAATACTCTGCTTTATTGGATAATGATTTACAAAAGTCACAATGTAGATGATGATGCTTTTCAAAATACTCTCCTTGAACGGATGAATCTTCTACACAATTAAAAGTTGAATATCTTTCTTCATATTCTCGTAGAATATTATTATCGTAATTCTCCTCTTCAATTGTTATATTTCCTTTCCTTCTACAGTTCGGGCTGTACCTTGCATGTTCTATTGCTGGTATGTCACTTTCTTCCCATTTTCCCAAATAAATTGAACAAAATACACATCGCACAATGTCTGGTGCAGATGAGAATATAAATCCCTCTTTCGCCATGTTTTCCGCGGACAAATGCGGAGAAGATTTCAACCATCTTTTATCAAAAGATAATAATCTCAATCTTTCATGCAACATTATCTGTCCTTGTGATAACATCGTGAATGCTAATTCACAACTGATTGTGAATTGTACTCCTTTACACACACACACTATTGCCTATGCCATCCTGATCATTATTCTTTTGTTTTTTCAGTATCATGCCGAGGGAACGCAGACTTCGTGGCATCAATTCAAGCGCAGTCCGCCATCGCATCACCCTCGATGACGAGCTTGGGGAAATTGACATTGAGAATGTGCTTGAGAGGTCGAAAACTCGAGTTTTCGAGATAATTAGGGAGCATGCGGCACGGTATGATGGAAATGTAAAGTGGTTCATAGTTTTAAACGTTTTATTGTATAAATTAGTGGTATTGGATGACAAGGTTGATGAGTCTGTTTCATCTCTAATAAATCTACATAGTTACTCCAACATAGCGCTAAACGTGCTTGAGAACTATGATGACTTCAATGAACATTTCATGTTAGCTGTGAGAAAAATCCTCATGTCTTTCGAAAATTTCGTAAGACATGGGAGCGGATGGGTGTTGAAGAAAATTGATTCGCTGGATGTAAATGTGATTAAATTTAATCCAATATACACATCCAGTTTCATTCAAACACCCCAGTTTTTGAAAAACAAAAAATGTATTATAAATGTCAAAAATCTCTCTGACGAAAAATGCTTTTTATGGTCAGTGCTCGCGTATTTCCATCAGAAGCCAAGGAACTCGGACTTGACTGTAAAGTATTTGAGCAAGTTTGCTCACACACTTAATATGCGAGGTGTAAATTTCCCGGTGACGACACGCGATATTAAGAAATTTGAAATACTCAATCCGGACATTGCAATTCACGTCATCGCGTATGACAACAAAAAGTTTTTCCCCTACCGTACAAGCATTTTCCGCACTCGTAAACACCAAATTAATCTTTTAATGTTGAAAGGCGATGCAGGAAAAACTCATTTCTGTTTAGTAAATACCGCGAACGGGAAAAACGGGCTATCTCGTCTTCTCTCCCACCTTTCAAAATCCCACGGTCAAGTACATGTTTGTAATTTCTGTTTTCACCGGTTCACATCAGACAAAACTCGAAATGTAGACGGTAAAGCAAATTTGTTGAAACATGTGGAACTTTGTTCCAAGTTTGAATCTCAGCGCGTTTCATATCCTAAACGCGGAGAGACAATTAAATTCAAGAAACTAGGCGCAACGTTGAAGAAAAAGTACACCATTTACGCGGATTTAGAAACATACGTTGTGAATATTAATGATGATGATGATGATGATTCCGATTCTGATGAAGTTACTTGTAGTTACACAAAGAAAACGGCGCGTCATATTCCCTGCGGCTATTGTTTCGTTGTTATAGATGTTAACGGGGAAATCGCCTACGGACCTGTACTCCATAGATCGAGTAGTTTAGACGAAAAAATCATGGAGAAATTTCTTCAGGAAATTACAGATCTCGGCGACATTTTGTATGAGGATATGAAACGAGAAATTCCGATGCAAGCTTTATCTGAAAGTCAAGAGCGCGAATTTCAAAATTCAGTAAACTGCGGGCTTTGTGCTGAACTGTTCTCAGAAACCGATATTAAATGTCGACACCATGCACATGAAACCGGTAATTACTTGTGTGCTGCACACGTTTCTTGCAATTTAACAGCACGTACTCCAGAGTACATTTCGTGTTATTTCCATAATTTCTCCGGTTTTGATTCACATTTTATTCTGAAAGCGCTCGGTAAATGTAAAAAAGAAATATCCTGCATCGCGACAACGTCAGAGAGATTTTTGACACTTTCAGTAGGCAAAATTAAATTTCTAGATTCCTACAAGTTTATGAACGAATCCTTGGAAGTATTGGTGCGTAATTTGGTAGAAAGTACAGACATGGAAAAGAAGTTCGAGCGATTATTTTCGGTGTTTCATGATCCACCTCGCAAACACAGACAGCTTCTGTTAAAAAAAGGAGTATACCCGTATTCCTACATGAGTTGTCCCGAAAAATTTGCGGAAACGTCACTTCCTCCAATAGAATGTTTTCATAATGATTTAACGGACACACCTCTGACACGCGAAGAATATCAACATGCACAAAGAGTGTTCTCGACATTCAATCTGAAAAATTTGGGTGAATATCATGATTTTTATTTATGTTTAGACGTAATGTTATTAGCAACAGTTTTTGAATCTATGAGGTCTACGCTTTTTACCTCATACGGGCTTGATGTTACTCATTTTATTTCTCTCGCGGACTTCACCTGGAATTGCATGTTGAAATACACTAAAGTCGAACTGCAATAACTTACAGATCTGGACATGCATCTCTTGTTCGAAGCGGGAATGAGGGGCGGGGTCTCATTTATCGGTAAACGTTATTGTGAGGCGAATAACAAACATCTACCTGAGACATACGATCCCTCAAAACCGTCTAATTATCTCCTTTACGTTGATGCTAATTCTCTTTATGCGGATTCTATGAGCAGACCCCTCCCTTTTGGGAATTTCAAATTCCTCACAGAGGAAGAAATTTCCAAACTTGATTTCGCGAATTTGGACAGCAATTCAGGAACTGGTTACGTAATTGAATGTGATCTCGAGTACCCGAAAGATTTACACGATAAGCATGCCAGCTTCCCTCTCGCGCCGCTACACTTAACTCCACCGCGGGAATTGCTGTCCGAGTATCAGACAAATGAGAACGGTCAGGGAGTGACCAGAAAACTCATGAACACACTTTTTAACCGTGAAAAGTACATTGTACACTATGTCAATTTAAAACTCTACCTTCAGCTCGGTTTGAAATTAATGAAAGTACATCGTGTAATAAGCTTTTCCCAATCTCCCTGGCTGAAAAGCTACATCGACTTCAATATCAAAAATAGACAGGCCGCGAAAAATAAATTTGAGGTATCTTTCTTTAAGGCATGTTGTAATCTTTGTTTTGGTAAGACTATACAATCAGTTCGGAAACATATGAATGTTAAAATTATTACAGACGAAAAACGATTAGACAAGTACATTTCAAATCCGTTATGCAAACGCTGGCAAATAATTAGTCCGGACGTGATCGCGGTTTTCTCTCGTAAATTGGAACTTACAATGAACAAACCTGTCTATTCCGGCTTCACTGTACTGGAATTAAGCAAATTCCATATGTACGAATTCTTTTATTGCAAGTTGCAAAAAATCGTACCCTGGAACCGCGTAGAACTCTGTATGACCGATACCGACAGTTTTCTTTTAAATGTAAAAGTAGAGGATGTGTATCAGTTGATTAAAGATAATTTGAACCTATTCGATACTTCAAACTATCCACCTGCCCACCCTTGCTTTTCCATGGAGAGAAATAAAGTTGTAGGTAAGTTTAAGGATGAAACGGGCTCAAGGCCGATCTCTAAATTTATAGGTCTTAGATCGAAACTTTACAGCTTTTTAGTTTGTAATGAGAATGATGACGAGGTTGTAAATAAATGCGTAGCAAAAGGAGTAAAGTCAGCGGTTAAATGTAGAAAACTTAATTTTAATTTGTATAAGAAATCATTGTTTGAACGTAGTGTACATGTAGAAAAATTTAGTATGTTAAGATCCTATAACCATAGTATGTTTCAGGTCGAATGTGCTAAGGTCTGTTTGAGTCCTTATGACGATAAAAGATACATTGAAGAAAATGGTCTGAATACTCTGCCTTTCGGTCATTATACCCTCAACACTTCAACTGATTGATCAGTATGTGTCGTGACAATCATCCAACACCACTAATTTGATTTGTCTGTTGTAAATATCATGAATATTATTAGATCTAAGCTAGCTTTAGAGCTTCATAGCGTGCCGCGTGTGAACTATCCCACTCGCAAGTATGAACTGAAAAGTGAAAAAGATCTCCTTCAAGCAGACCTTATTGAAATGATAAGTTTATCACGTTTTAATAAGGGTTATAAATATATCTTAGTTGTTATTAATTGTTTTACAAAATTTGCATATTGTGTACCATTAAAAGACAAGACAAGTCAATCTGTATTTAACGCTCTCCAACCAATTATTTCTAAAAATAAGGGCGTTAAGCTGTTTCAAACAGATCAGGGAACAGAATTCTTCAATTCAAAAGTTAAAGCATTATTAGATAAATATAGTATTAAACATTACCATGTTTTTAGTGACAAAAAAGCATCTATAGTTGAACGGCTGATTAGAACACTGAAATCGAAAATTTATAGATATTTAACTGAGCACGGAACAAAAAACTGGTTAACCAATCTAGACAGTTTGGTTCAAAATTATAATGCTACAGTGCACAGTTCAATTAGAATGAAACCTAAAGATGTTCGCAGGAAAGATCGTACACATGTTTTATCGTCATTGAATTCTGCATTCAATAGACGATATAAATTGAAAAATTCAAAACCAAAATTTAAGCTAGGCGATATCGTGCGAATCTCGAAGAAACGATTATTTTTCGATAAATCTTATAACATAAACTGGAGCGCAGAGTATTTTGTGATTCACTCCATTTTCCCTTCCAAACCTATAACCTACTCACTGAGAGATCTAAACGGTGAAGTAATTAGTGGCCGGTTTTATGCAGAAGAAATTAAAAAAACGCAATTAAACGAAACGGAGAGACAAGTGTATTTGATTGAAAAAATATTAAAACGTGATAAAAAAGGATTGTTAGTGAAATGGATTGGATTTTCTAAACCTAGCTATATTAGTAAAGATCAATTATTAGATGAAAAATAATCTTTTGTACTCAATTGTAAATAACATGTACATTTATTGTAAATAATCTATTGAACATTTATTGTAAATATCATGATGTACATTTGTTGAAAATATATTAGAAGTATTATTTGTCATCATCAAACATTGGTTCTCATTTCGTAATATAAGAATCTTTTGAACATCCATAATCTGTCTGATGATGAGGAGGAGAGGAGGTGGAGAGTGTTGGCCTGCATTCCAATCTCTGGGAAACGCCTCTCTATACATGTAGCGTCATCATGCCCTCGGTCATTGTTCTAAATACCAGTGGCTTTGTTCTAACTATTGTAAAAATTTTCAGTACCTTATCAGATCACGTTCTGTACGTTTGTAATCATGAGCCAATTACCAATTGTTAACTTTGATAACTTAATTACAAATAAAGAAAAGCCCTCATTTTGTAAAAATGGAGATCTACTACCTCACAATGCACGAATGTTAATTATATCTCCCAGTGCTGGGGGAAAAACAAATCTCTTATTTAATTTAGTATTTGCTGAAAATGGTTTAAAATTTAAGCACATTTACTTATTTAGCAAAAGTTTATATCAACCAAAATATATTTTTTTAAATAAGGTATTTGCAGGTTTGAAAAATATCGGTTTTCACATGAAAGATGATGTGAGCCAAATTCCACATCCTAACCGAATCCCAGAATATAGCTTAGTTATATTTGATGATTTGCAACTTTCCCATGTCCCACAGATAAGAGAATTTTTTACTATGGGTCGTCACCGTAATATTGACACTGCATATTTAATTCAGAGTTATGGTGCCACACAGAAACATTTCACTAGAGATAACGCAAATATGATAATTATTTTTAAGATGGATTTATTGAGTCTCAAATTAATTCACAGAGATCATGTTGGAGGAGATATGTCTTATAAAGATTTCAGTAAACTTTGTCATACAGTTTGGAATCGTAAACCGCATAATTTTCTTACAATTTTAAAAGAATGTAATATAAAGGAAGGAAAATATCGGGATTCACTGGACACGATTCTTTCCGTTCAGTAGAGATTAATTCTTTGTACAGTCATGTTGTCTAAAACACATATGAGGAGGAGGAAGAGGAGAGGAAATAGCATAGTAAATAACAAGAAGGAGAGTTTAATAGAAAAGATTAAGAAATTGAGAAAGGTGATCAGTGACAAGCATAAAAGCTTAGTCAATTTTGAAAAACGAACGGAGGAATTCAATAGGAAAACTCTTTCGCCATTAATAGAACCTATAATTGAATTGGGAAAAACCAAATCTAGTTTGCACTCTAATCATGATTTTACACCTAAAAAGGAAGAAGTAAAAGAGGAACAAGAGAGTATGGATATTGATGATAATGAGGAGGGGGATGAAGAGAGTTATGAGAGTTCAACAGACAATTTTTTAAGCTCGACTAAATTTGAAAACAGTTTACTTGGTTCTAGCAGAAACGATGATGTGCTGTCACAATATCTAAAAACGTTTCATGCGGAAAAATTGAATAATTCAATCAGTTATGGAATTTCATATAATTCTAAAGATGACGTGTATTATATTGGAAATCAGCAAGTAATATTCGATAACGGTTATATAGATATTAATAATGAAAGATTCCGTTTAACACATGGTCTACTTGAGTTATTATTCAGTGCGAGACCAAACTCAAATCTTTATAATCAGAGAGATCTGGATAAGTATAAAAAAATCTTAACACTTACAGGCATACATTTAGATCGAAGAGGCTATGTTAAACGAAATCAGGGAATTAAATCGCAAATGATTCAAAAGTTATTTCCCAGTAAAAAACTTAGTAAAAAGAAGGGTTGGGGTTTATTGAAATTTGCAAAAAATAATTCTCATGATAGAATTTATCAATACTTTGATAATTTTGACGAATTAGTGGAAAGATTAAATTTACTCTATTCCTCAAAAGCTAGTGGCAACACCGGGCATGATGTGGAGATCGCGTCTATAATTGAAGAGCTAAAAGAAGCAAAATTAATTGTTTAGTGTTACGATGACTCTACATCGATTCGGACGAATTGATACGCCTAGTGCTAGCGGACCTGTTGCTAATCTTACGTGTGATATTGACTCGATAACACAGAAGATAATCGAATCGATAAATCAACAAGGAATCAGCGAAGCTGTGAAATTTTATTTAGATTCGCAAATAACCAAACTCGTTTCGGAAAATACAAAGAATATTGGAGTGAGCATAATTGAAAGAGAACATATTCTAAGTACATTACAAAATTTCAGTGCTAATATCGATAAAGCTATTGCAGAGAGAACTCTAAATTTAGAATCCGCTCTAGGAGAAGTGAAAACTTTAACAGACAGCTTTTCATCTCAGTTGCTCAGTATTAACAACGATAAAGTTGATAAAGCTTATTTAGATGAGAAATTAAAAGCCATATCGGATAAAATTAAGAATTTGGAGGTGCTGGACAGAAACTATCTCAATACTAAATTAAAACAACTTAGTACAGAAATTTTTACTAAAGTAAATGAAACACATCCATCGTTAATTGATAAGCAATATTTAGAATCTGCTTTGCAGAAATTGACTAGTTCTTCATTAACAAAGGAAGAGTTTGAAAAACGATTATCTGAAATGGCGAGTGCAATAAAAGCTAATATTATGGAGGGTATTGAACAATTCATTACAAAAGATGCTATTGCTATTCTAATTAAGCAAATTGCGGAAAAGTACGCAACTAAAAATGATATAGGAGATTTTATTAAGAAAAACGAGATGGGAGTAGCTGTGAAAAGCGTTCGTGATGAAATAGCTGAGGCAATTAAAAATTCGGAAGAGGGTGCTGTCATGAGACTGCAATGTTCGGCTCCATTCATTGACTATCTAAATTTATTCATACACAGAGTGGCCCTGGACATCGTATCCAAATACGCCCAGGTTTCTTTTCACATGAACTGGATTGAGGCCAAACAACATAACCTTACAGAAAATCAGGTAGTGCAAATTATTACAGAAAAAATGGATTTAGCCAAATATAAAGACTTTATATTGGGGCCGAAAACATAAAATCTTGTAAACAGTTGTGTGAGAGAGAGTGAACGATATGTTGTTTCAAATTTCAGTCTAGACATTTTTGACTATGATTGATTGTGGTGTGAATTCATTTCCAACTCGATTGAAAATTAAACCAATTCAATTCAAGTTGATGTATTGATTAATTAACCTCAGTTAATGTTCAACCATTGAGTTGAAAGGTAATGAAAAATGGTATGTAGGAGAAAAAAGCAGAGTTCGAGGAAACGGGGTAGAGGAATCTTGAGTTCAGCGGCAAGAGTTTTTAAAGGTGTGTCAGGTTTGGCAGGTAATGTGACATCAACTATTTTAAATAAGGTAATTGATAACCTGGGAGAAGAATATCATATTCCGGGATACGAGTATTGCGGGCCGGGCACCAAGGTTAATGAAAGGTTAAAGAGAGGTGATCAAGGTATAAATTCATTAGATAGAGCTTGCAAGATACATGATATAGCCTATACTCAAAATAGCGATAATAAAACTCGAGCGGTAGCTGACAGAGCTCTAGCAAACGCTGCATGGGACATTTTCAAAAATCCTCAAACACCCCTTGCCGAGAAAGCACTTAGCTATCTTGTTACAAACGTTATGAAAGCTAAAGCGGCGTTTGGTGGGTCTTTGAGAAAGAAGAAGAAGAAGAAGAAGAAGAATGAGAGGAGAAGTTATAGTAATGATATTAGACGCAAAGCTATAGCTCAGTTGAAACAACATATTGCAGGAAAAGGATATTATTTGAAGCCTTACCCACCGCTTAGTGGTGGCAGACTTCTACCCCCAGCCCCACCACCATCATATGGAGTGAGTTTATTCCCTCAAGTTAAGAAACGTAGAACAACAAAGAAGAGTAGGAAGAAGAAGAAGAAGGCATGAATATTGAAGGAGAATTGAGTAATTATGATTTGATTGATTGGTCAAAATTATTACAGATTCAGCTAAGAGGAATATATATGCTAGATGCATTACCCAAAAAAATTCTAAAAAACGAAAATGCCATTGTGAATTTAGCAAGGGAAAGCGAGGATGGCACACATTGGGTAGCATATAAGAAAGTTGGCTCTAATGTATGGTATTTTGATCCAATTGGAAATTTACAACCGCCATACGAATTGGACAAATATTGGAAAAAAGAAAATGGAGTAAATATATTTTATAATGTGGAGCATATGCAGCCATTAAATAGCGATTTTTGTGGCCATCTTACATTATTGTTTCTTGCAAATCAGTTGTAATTAAGTGTTTGTGGTGAACACACAAGATGGTCGTTATTACCTTAAGATCAAAGTCAAGTAACCTCTATGAACATTTACAAGAAATTATAGAATTGGACAAAAATTGTGAATGGGAAATTGGACTGATTAATTTTTCTAGTTACAATAGTATTGCAAACGTAAACAAAGGAACAAATTCTAGCTTCAAATATGGCGATAAGTTAATCATGTTGGATACCGGCGCATATGAACTTGAAGATATTATAAAATCTTTAAAGAATAAATTGAATATTGATGGGAAGAAGAATAAACTTATTATACGTGCAAATGCAAATACTATGAAGATTGAAATTTATTCTGATAAGCCTATTGATTTAACACGTTCTGATTCGATTGCTAAGATACTCGGTTTTGATAATGTTGTTTTGCAAGCAAATAAATGGTATTATTCCAAACATTTGGTTAACATAGCAAGCATTGACAGTATTCTTGTTGAGTGTAATTTAGCATGTGGCAGTTACTTTAACGGAAAAGAAAAACATATAATCTACGAATTTTTGCCAAAGGTTCCTAGCGGTTATTTAATAAACGAAGTACCCTCTCCAATTATTTATGTACCTTTGAATACACGTCGAATTCAAACTATTAATGTAAAGGTAACAGACCAGAACGGATCGTTTATTGATTTCCGCGGAGATACAATTACAATTAGACTGCACATACGTGAAAAACAAAAGTAATGGGATATCTTGTTTTTAATCCGCGTTCGAATAAGACCAATCAAGTCATTAGAGAAAGGAACGCGATAGCGTCAACATCTACTAAAAGCAATAGGGCGTTATCGGCTAAAAGCGCGAGAATATTGGAAAAATTAGGTTTTATAGTTGATTGGCGAAATGTCAGGCGCAGCAATTAGTGATATTCTGGATGTGGAGACAGAGCTTCAGTTTTATAATGACATAACCAAATTCCAATTTCATACTCATACAGTTTATTCGGGACAAGAAATAAAAAACTCTGATGAAGCTCGGATAGGAATAAATTCATTGGATGTGTACACTTTACCTTGTAAATCATTTATATTGATTGAGGGAACGGTTAGCTGCACAAAACCGGCAGCGCCTGCGATTACAGTAGCAGGGGAGGCAACTCAACCGGCTGGTGCGCCTGTTGCGGCAGACTATAAATTAAGCAGTAACATAGTGGGCAACCTTTTTGATGAAATACGATACGAATTAGCAGGTCAACAAATTTCCAAATCAAGATTAATTGGTTTAACTTCTACAATTTAAGCTATTCTTGTGAAGAACGCATCTGATAAAAACACATATCATTTAGCTGGTTTTGACAGAGCAGGATATGAGCTAACAGATAATAAATTCACTTTCTGTGTGCCGTTGAAATTAATCCTTCCATTTTTTGAAGATTTTCAAAGAATAATTTTAAACTTGAAACAAGAGCTTGTATTATTGAGGTCGCCCTCAGACCTCAATTGTGTCGAGTCTGCAACCGGTACAGAGGTTAGTGTAAAAATTACTAAGCTCCAATGGCGGATGCCCCACATTACTTTAGAAGATCATTTGCGATTGAAATTTTTGAGACTGCTCGATGCCGACACTCCACTGAAATTAAGTTTCCGCCATTGGGAAATTTGTGAATTACCAAATTTGCAAAATTCGCGTGTTCATTCTTGGTCAGTACGCACGACATCGAATTTTGATACTCCAAAATATATTATAATTGCATTTCAAACTGATCGAAAGAATAAAATTAAAAAATCAATATCTAATTTTGACAGCTGTGATATTTACAATGTTAAAGTTTATTTGAATAGTGAGTATTATCCATACGAAAATCTGCTAGGTAAGAAGGAAGTTTTATACCGGATGTTCCTGGATTTCGCACCCTCGTATTATAATCATTCAATCAATAGCGAACTCGGAACAGAAATCGATTTTGAAACGTTTTGTGAATCAACACCGCTGATTGTTGTAGATTGTTCACACCAACCAAGTCATTTGAAATCATCGACAGATGTTCGTATTGAAATGGAATTTAATAGTGCAGTACCTGCAAATACTTCCGCGTATTGCGTTTCAATTAGCGATCGTGTGATGGAGTACACGCCTTTCATGAGCATGGTGAAAGAAGTTCAGTAATTTGTTGATAGAGTGCATCACTGCATGCAATATTATATATAAGGTGTGTACTGTGCCAAATGTAAGCCATTATCAGTTTTACCTTTGAACAGGAATCATGTCCTATTCTTTGTGTTCTGATATTTTGGACAAGCCACAAACTCGGACTGTTGGTATCCAGTGCGATCTCGATTCTGATATTTTGGAGAGTGAGAACAAAGCTCAAACTCAGTTGGTACTTTACAATATCGAATCTGATAGTTTCTATTATGAACTAAGGAGAAGCAGTACACCAATCCAGAAGTCGTGAGAGGAGGAGGAGGAAGAGGAGGTGGAGGAGCAGAAACGTGAGGAGGAACAGATACGTGAAGAAGGACAGAAAGGAATGGAAAAGCAGATGTCTACGAGAATTGCTACGGTTGATCTTCACTGGTTTAAACAAACTTGTAATCAAATTATTGTGAAAGAACTTGCCATAATTGATCAGTTTAATAATTATGCCGTATTCCATTTCAAATCACCATTTGCAAAGACAGAATTGAGTGCAAAATTGTATAACGATGTAACATGGTTAGAACGTCACTATCATAAAATAAAATGGGAAGATGGAGATTTAGAATACAGTGACTCATTAATACGTGATTACCTTGCAGGTTATGAGAAAATTTTCACAAAAGGAACTGAGAAAGCAAAGTTTTTAAGAAGATTGCATTCTAATGTACAATGCATACCGGAGGACTTTGTCAAGCCTGATTTCAGCTTCTTCACCACTTTGTGGTGTTATGATGCATGTAAGATACATATAGACCCGATGGAAGATGTGCTTTATTCTCTGCCCAACATTATAATTCTTTGTTGTTTAAAAATATGTATCAAACAAATAATTTCTTGTGCGAAAACAATCGAATGCAAAGTATGAAATTGGCACCAATGTATACGAATGCGCAGAAAAGAAACTTTGCACGTTATGGATTCTTCTACAACGGAAAGGAATTACAGTGTGTTTATTGCTTGCATGCATTGAGACTGCATAAAGTGCGTACATGTTGTCTGTCGTCAATTATTAATGAAGAAAGACCGTTTAATTACTCTATAATAGTGCCTGCCTATACTTAGTTTTCTTCATTTGCTCAACAACATGGATCCGACAAAGTGGTTAGCTGCTGACAACGAATTGGAAGTGAGGTTAAAAAACTGCATAGACTGGTATGATGAGTGTGAAAGTGCAATTAGGAAATCAACTCCTGAAAATTATAGTTTGGCGAAACAATTGAAAGACATTTTTCTAAGCACAGTTAATTTGAACGATATAAAAGACTATTTGTGCTATTACCGTCCACATAATTTGTCTATAGATAAATTAATTAAAATTGAAGATGAAGTTATGTATTGTTGTAGTGAAATGTTGTAAACAAATTTTTAATTCAGATATTTCCTCGAACACTTTGGTTTAGTATCAGTGTAGACTTGATTGAGTGAGGACGCGAGATACGCCCCCCTCAGACACAACTGTTACAGCTAAGTGCACATTCCTACCTTATCAAGAGATATGCCCCTCAGACACAACTGTTACAGCTAAGTGCACATTCCTACCTTATCAATTATAGTTCATAGCAATCAAGGTCATGCAGTGTTTTAGCTTTGCAAAATTCAAAAAATTAACTCGCCTCTTGATGTCAATTTCATTCAATGAATTTGATTCTATTGCAAAAAATATGAAATTTTCAACAGGATTCCAAGGTGATGATGTTGATCTAGCGTTAACAAAAACAGAAAATGTACATTTTCCAATTTTATCTGAGATTTTCGAACTGCTCGATATACTAGATACAGGCCATCTACATTATTGTAGTGCAAATGATTTCTCAACTATTGTTACAAATTCCGATGAACTTTGGAAATGCTTGTATGACATTGCAGATAAAAAATGTAAAAGATCAACTTAGATCATTGACCTCTCTCTGTTAAGACATCAATAGAGCTGATACCCCAAGTGATATAGGTCTGAGGATATCTATAGCCATTTTTGGAATGCTTGTTCATACTAAATTTACTATAGATATTCTCGGAGAACACACTTACCAAAAAAGTAACGCCCGCAGGTTTGTACAGCACATAGAAAATTTCAATATAAATTTGTGAAATTTTTCTTAACTGTCGGGTGGAAAGCAAACCAATTGTATTAATTTGCAATCAATTTAATTTTACAGTATAAAGATGTAACAGATTCACTCAGTATAAAGATGTAGAAATATGGATTCACTTTAATTTGACAGTAGAGAATTTTTTCCCTCAAAGGGAAATTATTTTTTCCCTCACTGAGAAGGGAAATTATACAGATTCACTTTAATCTGACAGTATAAAGATGTAGAAATATGGATTCACTTTAATTTGACAGTAGAGAATTTTTTCCCTCATCTAGCATTCAGTTTAATTTGACAGTAGAGAATTTTTTCCCTCATCTAGCATTCACTTTAATTTGACAGTATAGCATTAGATGTAGAAATATGGATTCACTTTAATCTGTCAGTATAGAGAGGGAATTTTTCCTCCAAAAAGGGAAATTTTTTTTTCCCTCACCTTGGCAAGGGGAAGGGGAGAGAGAGAGAGAGAAAGAGATATAATTCAAATTCAAGTAAGTTACAATACATTCTGGTTCATACACGAATCTACAATAAATTACAGTACAACAGCCAATTATGCAGCAAATTTCACATATTATGAAAACTTATTAATTACAATGAAGATTGAATGCAACATTAGAATATTGATAAATTGTAATATAACTACATAAATCAGCGGTGTTTCAACAATGAATAAATGATAATTTCAATGAATAAATATACACCCCACTATATATTATATGTGTTGGGGTATAAGTAATTAGTTGCTTATTTCGTGTAATAATTACTATTTACAAACTTCATTCACTGATATGGGATTAAAGTTTTTTATGATAAAATTAGTAAAAATGTATAATACAAACAAACAAAATTATGGAATTAGTAAATAAATATTAATGTTCTATTAAGGATAATAATAAGAAAGGTTATTTTTAGAAAAATGAAAAACAGTAAAGAGTAGAATGAAGAATAAATAGTTTCAATATTTACAGTCTAACTAAATTTTCACAATTTTCCACTCCAATATCAACCAACCAGGAAAATAAACTTTTCTTGAACCTGTGTCTATTGAATTCTTCCCTAATGTAACTTGGTATTGAATTATAATTTTTGGTCCCAAATATGTGTAGTTTCTTTGCCCAAATGTAGTGTTCATCCTTGGTACTATTGAATACGTGTTTCTCTGCCTTGTTTGATGGTTATGATCTGCCAGTCTTATGTGTTCGTTGTTTCTCTCATTCGCGTGATGATAGCCTGGATGTAGAGTTGTCTTACACTCAGTACTTTACTGTCCTTGAAAAGAATGTTGTGGGGAATTGATTCTCCTTGAAGCCTATTATTTTTAGTATTCGTTTTTGAAGTTTATAGAGAGGTTCAACATGTGTAAAATTCGTAGCTCCCCAGATAATTATGACGTATCTTAAAATTGATTGCACTAAAGAAAAATAAACAGTTTTTAATGTCTCATAGTTGAGGATTTTACGGAGTTGATAGAATTTGTAGAGAAGCTTCCTGATCCGGGTAATTGATAGATTAATGTGCTTGTCCCATTTGAATTTGTTGTCCACTATTGTTCCTAAATATTTTATTTCATTGACTTGTTGAATTGAAGGGCAATCACACGGGTTGTTGGTGCTTCCACAGTGATGCAGGATTATTGAAGAATCCGGTGGTCTCGTCCGTTCTGTCAGAGAAAAGGCTAAAAATTTCGTTTTTGTTGCATTTACTGTAAGCAAATTTTCTCTTAACCATTTATCAACTTTGATCAATTCTTCCTGTGCCAGATTAAAAACTTCCTCCCAGGTGTTTCCTTCAAATAGTATACACGTATCATCAGCAAAAGCTATTACTCTTCCTCTTATCTTAATTGAACATAGCTCATTTGCATATGCCAAATACAGAATTGGCCCAAGAACTGTTCCTTGAGGAATCCCAAACTTCATCGTTTCCTCTGAACTGAGATGTTCTTCAACTTTGACTTTTTGACGCCGGTCACAGAGGTATGATCTAAACCATGCTAGAGGAACTCCTCTAATTCCCATGGCTTCTAATTTCTTCAGCAGCAAACTGTGATTAACAGTGTCAAAAGCTTTTGCTAGGTCCAGGAACACTGCTGCACATTTTTTGTTATTTTCTAGCTTATCTGTGACAAAATTTGACAATTCTAATACCGCATCTTCTGTACTCCTCCCCTCACGAAAACCAAATTGATTCCTAGATAGTAAGTTGTTTTTTTCCATGTAATTCACAAGACGTTTCTTTACCAGTTTTTCCAAAATCTTAGAAATATTGCTTATAAGTGAAATAGGCCTGTAATTGGTGGCATTTGTTTTGTCGCCTCCTTTATGTAATGGTCTAACACATGTCTCTTTCATAGCTTTTGGAAAAATTCCTTTTGACAGACTTAAATTAAATATGTGAATTAATGGTTTTACAATTACATTTTTTATCGACTTCAATGTTCTATTATTGATTCCATCAAGTCCTGGAGCACTGTCATTTCGCAAACTACTAATAGCTTCAAGAAGCTCATCTTCAGTTACTGGGTGAAAGTAGATGGAGTGTAGAGTTCTTGTAACAGGTTTATATTGGGATATGATTTGGTCTAGTGGTTTTCGTAAGGAATCTATTATTTTCTCCGCCATTTCTTCACCTACATTTGTGAAAAAGTTATTCATGTGGTTGAGCACAGTTTCTGGATTTTCCTTTAGATTGAAAATCCTATCATCTATTTTAATAGCATTCAATTTCATTTTTGTTTTTGATTTAGAGTCAGTAGCATCTTTGATTACTTTCCACATTTTTTTATTATCCTTTCCAGCTTCATACAATTTCTCTCTATAGTATTGGTCCTTTGTTTCATGAATTAAAGCTGTGAGTGTATTCCTATACCGACGATAGAAGTTGGTTAAGTTAATGTTGTTTGGGTCTTCCTTTCTTCTTTTGTTGAGTAGATTTCTGGTTCTTATTGCTGCTACTATACCTCTGGTGATCCATGGTTTGATGGGTTTGTACTTCTTCTGCCGCCGATGCTGCTTGATATTATTTTGTATATGTTGTCTCAGAGTTGATAAGAAGGTGTCATAAGATGTATCTGGATTATTATCTTCTAAAACATGAATCCACTCCTCATTCAGTAGTTCATTCTTCAAGCTATTAATGTCTATTTTCTCGTTTATTTCATGTGTTCCAGTTTCATTTGCACTATTTCTCGAAATATGTTGCACTCCTAGAATTGTGGTGAAGTGGTCAGTTATTGTTGATTCATAAATGATTGGAAAAAGATTATCTCTGGAGTTGGTAGCAATGTGATCTATGCAAGAAGCAGTTTCTGTTGTAGTTCTGGTTGCTTGTTTAATGCAGAGTCTGAGCCCATGCTCGCTTAGAAGATCGCAGTAGTCATTCAATTGATGATGTGGACGAATTTGAAGGGTGTTAATATTCATGTCTCCGGCACATATGACTTGTTGCCCTCTTAATTCATTCAGGATCGATTCCAAGTCACTCAGGAAATCTGTAATATCATTGAAGGACGGTGATCTGTATATTGCAAGGATGTTCCACTTTTTGTCTGCTGCATCCAACCGAATATGTAGGACATTTGCTTGGTTAATATGTAGCTCAACACATTGTACATTTATACTATCTTTAACATAAACAACTACACCATCATTTTGTAATGGGTTGTTTATGGTGGAAAATACATCATATCCTCGAATGGACTGGAGTACAAATTCAGTCCTAATCCAGCATTCGGTTAGAATAATAACATCAAAAGAAAAATTAATGTCGCACAATTGAATCATCAGCTCATCAAAATTTCTTCCGATACTCCTTATATTGAGACAGAAGATGCTCAAATCACAAGAACTCAATGCTGCACAAAGTTGTTGACTGTTGTTGATCACTTCATCGTTTATTTCTTCAAAATAATCAAGATCCTCGAAGCTGAGCAAATTTGATAAGTTCTTGTTACTCATTATTTAAACTCTCATTAATCCCTTCCATGTTTCTTTCATTCCAGCTTAAGAGAAACTCTTCACTAACATCCTTTAGTTTTCGAATTAGGGTCAGCACTAAATCTTCTTGCCCTGTTGTGATATATCTGAAGGTTTGTGTGTGTCTGCTCATTGCTACTATTACATGTTGTGTGCTGTTATATATTCCAAGTTGTTTTTTATTGTTCCTTATCAGAACTACATTCTTATGAGTTAAGCCCTGTGCTTCATGAATTGTATGGACTTTAACTGAAGGGTGAAGTTTTGATTGCAGCTCTTCTAGCACTGTTTTCTTCTCGAGCTGAGTGAATGTAAGAATCAGAGTGTTAGGTTCAAGTGGTCCAAGTTCTCCATTTGTTATTGGAGGTCTGACGGATAACAGGACCTCATTTTTCGTACTAATGTCCTGGTAGTAGCTGGAAAGGATGTAGCAGACGTCTATTGGACACCTTCTAGTTACTGTTTGATGTATTCTCTTCTCACAGAGAGATGAAATGTGTGACCATTCAGCTGTTAATTTACTTCTCTCTATGTAAGGTATTTGGTTTGAATCTCCTAGCAGAATAATCTCAGAAGCACCAGCGAGAGATGAGACAATCCCACGAAACCTGCATGCATTAATACTGCTTCATCTATGAAAACACGTTTGTACTGCTTTTTTGATCCGTTTATTATAAAAGATGAAACTGTTCTATAATCCTGTTTAATTATTCTTTCATATTTATTTTTGTGAATTCTATTCACCTCTTGCCTAATTTCATTTATTCCAGCTCTTGTCTGACACAAAATGAGATCTTTACCTGGTGTATGTTGCTGAAGGATAAAGTGAGTTTTACCACACCCTGGAACTCCATCCATCCAAGTTATTTTTGGCATCTTACAATTTGTGATGTCAACTTTTAGAATATTCTTCAGCAGCTCAGCATTCAGCATGATTTGGGTGTCTCTACTGACTAGAATATACTTTTCCTTAGTTAAGAATGACTTTGTTGTTTCATTGTAGGGTACGTATTTTCCTTCATTTTCTAAACAGAAGCCCATTCGATATGTAGTGGATGTCGGCCACAGGAAAGTCTTAAGTCGATTGTCGTAGATGTTCATCTCGTTTCGCCTTATCTCTGAATACATGCTGCTGAAGAAGAGATATTACTATTCAGTGATGATAGTACTCCCCTATATAAATCCGCATTCAGAACATCATACTGTTGAATAAAGTTCCTGAGTTCTATCATACTGTTCAAATAAGCATAAAGAATAGAATCATACGGTAGGTATCCTTTTGGACAATCTTCAGAGCCATCGTTTTCATGTGGTATATCCAGAACTTTAGATTGTTTATTCCTCTGTAATAGAATACATAATTCAGGTTTTTAGTTTTAATTACTAAACTTAAAATGTCCAAGCATGTAAACTCGGAGTCAATATCAAAAGAATCTATTCCAATCGTAATGTTGTATTTATTTATCGATGCATATTCGTCTATTACCAGTAAGAGGTCACGGATACCTAATTGAGCCTCATTGTTATTATTTTGCGCTAATATCAATGTCAATGAATTTTTAACAAGATGAAAACGAATTGAGCTATTATTTACGTTCCGTAAATGTATATCTCGTATATCTCTCTCTTTTCAACCCCCTCACCTCCACTGGGAGAGGGGAGATAAGATAAGGAGAGGGAGAGGGAGAGGGAGAGGGAGAGGGAGAAGGAGAGGGAGAGGGAGAAAGAGAGGGAGAGGGGGAGGGAGAGGGGGAGGGGGAATTTGCGCAAACTCAGGGGGGTGGGGGAGGGGGGAGGGGGGATTTCGAGCAAAAAAGCTTCTCAGTTCTCCCAATATTAATCTACTGATGAATATTCTAGCTTTTACACTACTGTTAAGTTTAATCAAAATTATGGGAATTACACTATGGAGTGTTGATGTATGTGAAGTCGGAATTGAAAGCTCACTGCAATGAAATGAGTGTTGGAGGAGTCAATTGTTTAAATGTTGATTGCTATAAGGACGGCCAGAAATATAACATCTTATGCGCTTATCGCTGCCAGGGCTTGGATCTATCAACTTTTATCAGCGGGCTCGAAGATTGTTTTAATGAAACTAGAAGCAGATTAAACGGCACTATTCAGATATTTCTTGGCGATATTAACTGTAATATTCTTATGGATCAAATCTTATTATATTAAAGCTGCAAAAGACAAAAAATTACGAAAAATTCTCAGCCAATACAGCTGATTGTATCTGAAAACCAACCTCGAAATCAGTTAGAGAACACACTGGAGGCTATGGCAAAACCTCCAAATCACGAAAATTTCAACCCCCTGGCATCCCTAGGAGCCCCCCAAATTTTTTTGACACATTTAAATAAGCCTCGCACAGAGAATTCGATAGGAGCTTTTTTGTTAAGCTCCCGGAGATAAGCCTATATCCATAGGTTGATTTCGATCAAATTCAAATGGTGACCCGGGAATTTGAGTTTTCATCAAAAATTTCAAGTTTTCACAAGTACCAAAAATTCTCAGCCAAAACTATGAGTTCACTGTGAAAACTGAACACCAAATATGTTGCATACTACACTGGAGGCTACGGGAAAACCTCCAGACCTTCCAAATTTTTCCCCCTGCCAACCCTGTGCTCCCCCAAATATTTGGGACACATTATTGAATTTGTTTCCCACAAAAAATTTATTACAAGCTTTTTTGTTCAGCTCGCCAAGTTAAGTGTAGAGCCATAGCTAAATTTCAACCAAATTCAAATTGCGACCCGGAAAAATGAGTTTTCATAAAAAATTTGGAGTTTTCCCAAATACCAAAAATTTTCAGCCAAAACTATGAGTTAGCTGTAAAATCTGAACACTAAATCTGTTGCATACTACACTGGAGGCTATGGAAAAACCTCCAGACCTTCCAAATCTTTCCCTCGCTACCCCTAGCCTCCCCAAAATATTTGGGACACATTTAAATATGTTTCCCACAAAAAATTTATATGAAGCTGTGTGTTTGTGTGTGTGTGTGTGTGGTGTGTGTGTGTGTGTGTGTGTGTGTGTGTGTGTGTGTGTGTGTGTGTGTGTGTGTGTGTGTGTGTGTGTGATGATTTCGGGTGGGGGGCGAGAGAGTGTGTGTGTGTGTGTGTGTGATGATTTGGAGGGGGAGGGTGTAGGGATGGTTTTAGTTGATTCAACATTAAACATTAATTTAATAATCAGAGCAATATAATTAATTTTGGATTGGCAAAGTGCTGGACTCATTGACCCACAAACAGACTTTTTTAGTCTATGTGGGCAATTACTATTTCATGATCAGGGTATTGGTATGCTGCACATTCATCGTATAATACATTATACATCGTATAATATTAATAGATCTTTAATTTATAATAATAATAGTAATAATGGTTCTATCAAAGTAATGGGGATAATTCCCACTATTATTTATTGCGTTATTCAATTAATTTGAATTTTTGTAGTTACTATACCCTGTGTATGTATTATATTCTATAATATGTTGTATTATTTTATGGAGATAAGAAAAAAACAATTCAATTCATCAATTTGATGTATAATTCTACAAGTTTACGCATTTGCCCTCGACTGTTGCAGCAGCTTTAGTGAACATGTCCTTGAGGTGTCCTTATTCGCGCCTCTCCACTAAATTAAGTGCATCGAACGGGTGATTCACATAGAAAATGATCTTATGAACTTATATCATTGTGCGAACTCTCAATGTGATTACAGTGGAGTTGGTGGAGTTTGATGAAACTTGCATGTTTTTCAAAATACAAATAGCATTGTTGTCAGGTGTACCTGGAAATCTATATGAGATAGAGCGTTCTACCTGGTCTCAGATTGTAGAGGACAAAATTACGCCCAGAGGGATTTTGAAACATACATTCGAATGGTAACAATCGGAAGATATTGTTGATCAAAAACTAAAATTCATCAAAATTGATTTTTTTCTTGACATTTTACTCAGTTTCGAAAAATTGTAACTCAGTGCTCATTGAAGATAGAGAGTTCCGAATAATTTCATTTTATTCAAAATTTCATAATCTAAGAAAAAGGCGAGAGCTAATATTTCTGTCCAATCACAGGATTTGGCAGAGATAGCTGAAAACTATAAAATGAACCGAGAATACAAGGTTTTTGGGTCACTCTGTATCTATCACAAGGAAATTTTTGCATGAAAAAAACTGGTTCTGGATTTCTCTTATGTGACCAAACAATAGATTGAAAAATCAGAACTAAAATATAAATTGCAAGCAACAATGTATATCGTGACCCTACTAATAGTTTTCGAGTTATATGCGAGAAAGTAAAAAATGGTACCTTTGAACCCACCTTAGAACAATTGGTAGGGGTGGGAACTTTTGATATGTTTATCCCCTTACTACCTACCGTACCCTAAACAGAACTACGGGGTCAAAAAATATCTTCCAAACTTTTCCTTCTATACCTTTTTTGAGCATACATTGCCTGGACTATAATGATATTATTCAATAAAAGATATTCATTCTCATAGAGTCTTGTTTGAAATAGAAGATTTTCTGAGTTCTGGGGGGGGGATGTTCAAGCAATGGCCCAGTTAGTCGACCCCAAGCTATTAATACCGTAACGAAAATATTTTCTATAAACACAACAGATATTGCATCATATTTTCCAGCAAAAATGTGAATTCTATTGAATGATATGTTACGTGTTAAACAATTTGTTGGAGCGATTGAATAACCAATATTTATTTAATCGAGTAGTCGATATTTATGTAGCCCAAGTAGCAAGTAGATGAGTTAATTGTGAATTTATTTTGTAAATTGAGACAGAAACGGATAACATACACAGTTACGTTGAAACAGAAGAATGAAGCCTAGGATTGTGCAATCAATTTAATTATAATCCAAGGAAGATATGCAAGATTGATTGGTTGGAGGAATCGAAGACACTTCAAAGTGTGTTTCAGAACACAATATCTACCGGTATGTCAGGCTCAATAAATACTGTTATAAGAACATTAACTAAAAATCTGGTGTGGTACACTCACACAACTTTCCTTGCTCATATTTGAAACTACGATCAGACTTTTGTATATGTGTATATATAATTGTTTTCAGAGTTCTTTTTCCTTTGTGTAAATTGTGAAATTCGATGATTTTTTTGTCGTCATTTTTTTAAAGTCGTCAAAACAGCTGTTCTACATATGAAATATCTCGACTATGTGTTCTTCTTATGAACTGCGCTACCTACCTATTTCATGCACGAGAAGAAGGTTACAAAGTCCATTTCTCAAGGATGGGGTGGACCCCCCATTAGTTTCCCAGTAAGGAGACTCATGCCAGTTTATAGAGCTGATAAATAACTATACAGAATATGAATTTGAAAAAAAACGGTCAAGTTATTTTGAGAAAATCGTGGAAAACTTGGTTTTTTTAGTAATTATCCGCCATTTTTCTCAAGAATATTACGGAGCTCCTGCAGTTTTCCCAGAAATGAGACTCATGTCAGTTGATAGGGCTTATGAATAGCTATCCATGGTATGAATTTGAAGAAAATCGTTAGAGCCATTTTCGAGAAAACCGTGAATAGCATGGTTTTTTAGTGATTATCCGCCATTTTTCACAAGAATATTACGGAGCTCCTGCAATTTTCTCAGAAATAAGACTCATGTCAGTTGATAGGGCTTATAAATAGCTATCCATGATATGAATTTGAAGAAAATCGTTAGAGCCGTTTTCGAGGAAACTGTGAAAAACATGGTTTTTTACTAATTATCCGCCATTTTGAAATCAATTTTATTGTCAGATCCTCATGGTATAAGGACCTTAAGTTTAAAATTTCAAGTCAATCGGTTGATTAGGAATGGATTTATCGTGTTCACAGACATACACACATACACACACATACACACACACACACACATACACACACACACACACACACACAACACACACACACACACACACACACACACACACACACACACACACACACACACACACACACACACACACACACACAAAAATCATGTTTTTGGAATCAGGGGACCTTGAAACGTATAGAAAACTTGAAATTAGGGTACCTTAATTTTTTTTGGAAAGCAATACTTTCCTTACCTATGGTAATAGGGCAAGGAAAGTGAAAATAATAATAATATAAGATGTTAAGTAACTACAATAAATTCTATAAGTTTGAATGAAGAATGACTTATACTCGCTTCAGTCGTCCAAAATCCAAGATACAGACAAGGATTCAAGATCAAAATGATCCAGTCATGGACAAACTGATTCCATTAGTCAATAGATAATATCGTTACCAAATAAAAATTAATAACAATAAGATGGATGTAAACTTAGTATAGAGCGTGTAGAGAGTACAGTTTTTGGTCAGTGTGAATTTTTTCCAGTATAGAGAGAACTCAACTGAATTTTCAGTAACACAAACAAATAAAAATGAAAAAAAAACCGCCAATGTGCAATTCCAACAGTTGAGTCACGTGACTTGGTGATTAGCAACGTGAAAATCTTCCACCCCCTCCCACGGCACTACATTTTATATTGCGATTAACCAGTGAGCTGAGTGTGCTGATGAGCGTGTGAGAGAGAGAATGTGAGTGTGTGAATGACCGAGTGAACAGGACTTCACATGTTCGTAATTTTGCACGCGTTCACACACGAGTATATAGGCTACTTTGTAGCTACTAGTGAACTTCCATCATCCTCTGCTCTATCCATCGCACTCCTCACGTGTCCAGCTCATAGCTTTACGGTTCGATTCACTCTTGAATAATAGACTAATTATTGTTGTCGTCAGTAGCACTCCTACGCTTCAAATGTCATTTCAATACTGCATGTGTTACCACGTTTTCAACTAAGATATTCTGTAATTTCAACATTTTAAACTAATATATTCTGTTACAAGAATTACAGATAACGCAATTATCATTGCGTTAATTCAATATTCAATAATCATTGAAATCGATTATAATTTTATTTAGTATTAATGATTAGATTATTAATGAATTGCCTCTATAATGATATTATTAGAGATTATAATATTACATTATAGTGAAGAGGACTACTTTTTAACTTGGCAAAAATTATCAAAGTAGCTAGAAATAATTTTTAGTAGCCGAAGTTCAACGACTTAAAACAAATAAATTATGTATTATAAAGGCTTTCAGCCTAAAAATCACTCAATGCAAGGCCCTAATTGAATTTTCCATGTGGCGTATCTACCACGTTGTGTTGTCGTCTTCAGAAAAACCACTTATTGGACTATTGTAAAAAATGAGATGAATGGTGTTTGCAGTTGAGATAATTGATTCATTAATAAAGATGTTATTATTGATTCAATGAAATAAATTCGTTAATAATTAATGGTATGGTACAATAAATAATATCGGTGGTACATGTCCTAAAATCATCAATCTATTGAAAATAAATGTATGAGTAATAAATAATTAGATTTAATAGTAATACGTGTCTGTGTTATAGATTTGAGGTTTTTTGCTGTCTCGGATTTAGTTAAATTCCAGACTGCTCTGACTTTATTAGTGGATTAGTCGATATTCTCATGTAGGCAGTGGCGGTCAGTTTCTTAGCGGTTCTTAGAACTTTTCTCTATGTACTTATGTCAATTTTAAAATAGGTTTCTAAAGGTGCGTACAGACTTTCGCTCTGCTCCGCAACCGAACGTCACTCCGGCAGAGCGATTGATGATCGACCGGGGAGCAACAGTGGTTCGACCGTGGAACGCGAGAAGATCTAACATCTTCCGTAACGTTCATGATGGGTACGGGGGCGGAGCGACTGTGGTACGATGGAGGAACGAGGGCGGTACAAGGGCGGTACGAAGGCGGAGCGTGCTCGGTGCGGGTTGGAAGCGCGTGTATGTGTACGCAGCTATAGGTAAGATATCTGAGTCTTACTGATGTGTTTAGAAAGATCATTTAGCCTTTTATAGATTGGATTTTCAATAGACGACTCAGATTTTTCACCCTGTCACTGGATATTCTAATACTTGTAATCCGCACGAAATATTATGCTCATTTATGGCACTGCATGCCGCCCTCTCCTGAACCGAGTTACTTCAATAATCAATATACATTTCCAAGAAGTGATTAAAGATGTTTTCGACGCTTCTACAGACAAGGTTGCCAATTCTCTTGTGATTGACCATTGTTTAAAGCATTGATATTTGGTGAATCAACGACACAGAATAATTTTTTCTTCCACCTTTCAAAATGCTATCATTCTTGTGGGAGTTGAACTTTGATTTCTTTTTGAGTTGACTTTGAGAAGAGACAGGAAATATGTATTCCGCTGGAGACCATAGCCAATAATAATAAGGCTGGCAATAATTAAATTACACTATTTAATTTTTTGAAATTCACTAATCTCAAAACATCAATCAGAATACGATTAACAGCAATTACTACTTTCAACTATTATCTATATAGAAGCGAAATGACACTGATTCATTCACTCACTCATTCATTAATTATAATCATCAAAACTAAAAATCTACTGGACTTAATATGCTCAAATTTGGCAGGTTTGTTCAATTGGCGGGTTGAAGGTGTGGAGGGGAGAAATATTATCAGTAGAATGGATGGAGGGACTTATATGTCCTATCTACAAAAGAGGACACAAGTTTGAGTGCCGTGCCACAATTATAGAACAATCACCTTGGTAAATATTGTATATTAAGTGATGGCTCAAGTTATTGGTGAAAGATTAAAACCCTTTGTAGAGGAAATAATAGGAGACTATCAATGCGGATTCTTTTTCCAGCGATCCACAACAGACCAAATATTTGTCCTGCGCCAAATGCTGGAGAAGTGTGTAGAGCATCAGATAGACCAAATATTTGTCCTGCGCCAAATGCTGGAAAAGTGTGTAGAGCATCAGATAGACATACCACCTGTTTATTGACTTTGCAAGCGCCTATGATAGTGTGGATAGATGGAAGCTGTTGAAGGCAATGTATGAGTTAGGAGTTCCAGCTAAATATGTTCGCCTTGTCAAGGCTACTCTTGATGGAACATATTGTAAAGAAAAGCTAGGGGGTGAAGTACATGAGTCTTTCGAAGTAAAAAAAAGTCTTAAAATAGGAGAGTTCCAGCCAGAGTTTACAAAACAATTCATCTCAAAAACGAGCGTCTTATGATAGATTCAGTTCACAATGTTTCTTATAATCATTGAATGTGTTCGAAAAAGGATCAATGTGTTCATTCAAGCTATTAAACAGTCGTAAGGTTTTATAAAGAAATGAGTTGTAATGATGGTTTGTTCTAACAAAGGGAATCTCGAACAATATATTCCTTCTAGGTCTTGTATATGGTACACTGAAATTAATTAGGCTGATAAAATATGGTAAATGGACGTTATGATTTAAGATATTATATAACAACAATAGGGCATTTAATGATCTCCGCACCTGCAATGACCAGATATTAAATAAGGATCTCAATTCACCAGTTGGGAAATTGAATGGACAGAAGATACAGAATTTCTTGATGAAGAGGTGTCTCAGAAATCTATTCTGAATCTTCTCAATTTCGTAGCTATCAGTTACATTAGCAGGACCCCACACCATAGATGCATACTCAAGTTTACTCCGTACCAGTGCATTAAACAGTTTCATACTTACATCACAACTAGTAAATGGTTTTGAATTACGAAGTATAAAACCAAGTAGCCTATTAGCACTGCTAAGAACATGATTAAATTGGTCTTTAAAATCAGGAGTCGAGTCCATCAACACTCCAAGATCTCGAATGCTATTGACATACTCTAGATTGATGCCTGCTAATGAGTAAGCGTAACAATCATAATTCCTCTGTCTCGTGTAAACCATAAACTTGGTTTTTGAGATATTTAATTTGAGTTTATTTCTATGACACCATAGATGGACTCTATCAAGATCCTGTTGTAACTGAGCACAATCATCAACACTCCTCATTAATTTATACAATTTTACATCATCTGCAAACACTAGGATCTTAGATGCGATAATGCAATCGGGAAGATCGTTTATTGAGAGTAAAAACAAAAGAGGCCCAAGATTCGATCCCTGAGGGACCCCTGATGTATTTGCATAGTCAGCAGATTTGTAGCTATTGAAATGTATGTGTGAAAATCTATCAAATAGGTAGCTGCGGAAAAATTTGATCAAATCAGTTGAAAACCCATATGTAACTAACTTTTCCAATAAAACTTCAAAATTAACTGAATCGAAAGCTTTACTGAAATCGAGATAAATCATGTCCACCCGATCCTGACTATCTAATTTAGAAGAGACAAATTGAGTTAATGTTAACAGATTACTTACAGTAGACCTTCGGGGCATGAAACCATGTTGGAAAGGTGATATGATGTGTTTTACATGATTGAATACTATATTATATAAAATAGATTCAAATACTTTGCCAGGTGCATCCAATATAGAAATAGTTTGAAAATTAGATATTAAATTGGGTTTACCAGATTTATGAATGGGCGTTATAAGGACATTTTTCCATTTAGTAGGATATTTATTGGTTTTTAAAGAGAGATTGAAAATATATTGTAAAGGTTTTGATAGAATATCCTTACAACCCTTAATAATATAGGTAGGGACACCGTCAGGACCAGCTGAGCGAGTTGCTTTCAGCTTATCAACCGCAGAGCTGACCCAATCATCTCAAATGGAAGGGATAAACAGAGTATCAATGTTATAAGTGGTATAATGTTATAAGTATTGGTATCAAGGTGAGGTAGGTCATTCCCGGAGAAATCACAGTCCCTTTTTATACTAGCATAGATCGATGAAAAGTAATCTGCAAATGCCTGAGATACGTCTGAGCCAGTGTATTTACAACCATTTAATTCAAAACAATCATTCATCACTCTAGATTCTCGTTTACTAGAAATACAATTCCAAAAATGTTTTATGTTCGAATTCAAATTATTCTGCAGATCAGCTATATAATCTTTGTAACATTCAGCAATTTTTAACTTTATGATTGATCTCAGATTAATAAATTTATCATGATAGTACCTAGAGTATGCCATTTTTCGTGCACATTTCTTTTTCTGTTTGATCATTTGAATGATATCCCTAGTGAACCAGATATTTCTTTTTGAAATTATAGTAAGCATTATAAATAGGCTCAGGTGATATATAACTTCTCATGATGAAATTTATAGAAAGACAAGGATGATGAACGTCTTCAGGAAGCAAGGGATCATCATTGCGCAAAACTGTGATGGGAAAATTACCAAGAACTAGGTCTAATGTTTTAAAACTGGAATTTAAAATATTATTGAATGATTTCACATCAAAGAAAGATATGAAATTATCTAATTTTCTACATTTAATCGAACCATTTATGAAATCATATGTACTACCAGAAATGTCGCTGATATTGAAATCACCAACAACTAAAAGAGATGAACAAACATTATGAAACCCTTCCAAATCATCAAAAAACTCATCATAATCGGTCACTCCAGCATTAGGTGAGAAGTAAACAACATAGAAAAGGATAGTGGTTGTATTTGTAATAGTAGTTTTAATCAGTAAGGCTTCGTACTTGACTGTGGCTTTGCTAAAGATAAGCTGTGTAGGCCATCTAACATTAGCGGCAAAAACTACCACGCTCCCCAACGTTTGCCTGATACGGAGCTATCTCTATCGCTTCTAAAAACCTGATAACGAGCATCAAACAGCTCCCCATCATTTATCTCATAATTAAGCCATGTCTCTGATAAGGTGATAAAATCAAAGCACTCAGCCGAGACGGACTGATAAAGTGATTGAGACTTTGTACGCAACCCTCGCATATTCTGATATATTAAATTTCAAACACTACAATCATCCACCATTCATTAATAACTCAGACCAGACAAGGGCACAATGGAGAGTGAGAGACAAAAATATGAATGACACAATAAGGACATTTCACAAGACAATAGGAGTACAATCCATTATTGATGCAATAAAAGTAACTAGCAATAATCAAACACAGCAGCAATGGTAGTGCAAATAAAATGGAATAATAGTAATAACAGTTTGTTGATTTGTAATCTTATCTACTTAACAGAATTACCTGGTTCAACGTTCGCAACTGACACTGACAGTTTAGCAAGGTCGCTATCAGATTTGATGGTATGAATCACAGAGCCCTCAACTTTTCTCATCTTGATGTTGCCAGTTCTATCGACCCACAAAAACTTTAAGCCACAATCATTTTTTATATTTTCAGCTTTAGCAAATAAAACTCTTCGACGATGACTGAGTGACTGATTCCCGTAGATAGGAGAATCCGTAGATAGACCCAAGTGTCGTGTTGATAGAGTTCTCTTTATGCGACGTCTAGCAAGAAACTGCTCCTTGTCAGTCCAGCAAAAAAATCGAACAATAATTCCCGATGACGGCCGATTATTGAGTTGTTTGAGTCGATGGCAGACATCAATCATGTCCTCAGTAATTGCCAGATCCAATGCCTCACCAACACCAATAACAGTCTGTGCAACATTTCTGTTTATGGAGCTAGGTACACCATAGATCTCCAAAGTATTCGCTCTAGAGTCTGGCTTTTGTGCTGTGTTGAGAACGATTTTTCAAAGGGGAGAAATATTTGTACTGTCATCCCTTTTGTTAAGGCCTTGTAGAGAAACAAGTTAGCTTTAACAAAAGGGATGACAGTACAAATATCTCTTCTCTTTGGAAAATCATTCTGAACACAACAAACACATCACAAAAGCCAGACACATCCCTAGGAATTCCATTCACCCAGCAGTGCCAGGCCAAGCACGTGAAAGAAAGAGAGGGGAGGAGGTTCCCCCTTTGACCATGTGGAAGAACTTCCAAACACAGGCAGGAGTCAGTGTAGTATTAACTGCACTTGGAGGATGTCAGTAGATGCTATTTATGGGTGCTTGAGCATTTTTTTACAACTTTTCCCCCCTCACCACTCCCCCTGCACCCATCCTGTGTACCCCCTTCCCCGCTCCTGCCGCACCACCCCCACTCCTTAGAAGGAGAAGAACCTCTCTCTCTTTTCCCTCCCCAGGCCCTTAGAATGAACCTCTCTCTCTCTCTCAATTAGAGTACAGCTCAGACGTGAAAAACTTGGGACTCACTATGACTGAGACCTTGGACTGGACACACCATGTGATGTTGACATGCAATAGGATGATTGCTGGGATCAAGATGTTGAAGAAGATTTCTGACATTATTCCTTTTTCAACAAAGGTTATGTTGGTGAAGACCTTGATTTTCCCGGTTTTCAACAATTGCAACATTGTAACTACTGACATGACTGTTCAACTACTGCAGAGGATGCAGCGTGCACATAACTACTGTGTCTGCTTTATCTTCAACCTCAGATGGAACGACCATGTGACTGAATACTTTGACCGACATGGACTCATGAAGCTACATGAATGTAGGTCATTCCATGCTGTTCTCCTTTTGCATAAAGTGTTGAAAACTCAGACACCCAAGTACTTAGCTGAAGACTTTCACTTCTTGAGTGACATTGGTCAGGGTGGTACCCGACATGGTCCCCATCTGCTGGCTGTCCCAATTCATAGGACAGTCATGTTCAACAAGTCCTTTCTTGTGACAGCTTGTGGATTGTGGAACACATTGCCTGTTGAGCTGAGGCGAATTGAGGAACCTTATCGGTTTGGCGCGGCTGTTTTCAGGTGGATCAGGGGTGGTGTGGGTGGCTGGACCTAGCTCATGGTTCATTGGCCAATTAATTCTAATTCATTGATAAGAAGTTCAGTTTTTTCATATTCAATAACAGTATTTGGAATCAATCTATGCAATGTGAGGAATTGACTAGCAACTTTTTTATTACTTCCTACATCCTTAACTAAATCATAACATCTTTGAACTCTTGAAAATTTGGAATCAATCTATGCAATGTGAGGAATTGACTAGCAACTTTTTTATTAGTTCCCACATCCTTAACTAAATCATAGCATCTTTGAACTCTTGAAAATAGCTGAGTTAATTTTGCTTTATTCATTCGTAATGATACCTCAGTTGGCAAAGCCAGCTTCGGCTCATCGGAAGCAGTTGCCATTGTAATTCAATTTAATTTTTCAATAGAATAGAAAACGATTCAATGAACAAGTTATTATTACAACTGGACAAAACAGATAACTTATCTGAAACAAACAAGTCCATTGTATTGCGATAATGCGATAAGCATTGCTTGAATGCAAGGCTAGCAACTATGCTGAATGAAAGGAGTCGACAATCACTGACATGCAGCTTTCTCTAACAAGAAAATAATTGTACAATACAGACTCAGAATTGTAACACAAAATAATTCTAGCATGAAAAAAAATACAAATTCGAAACAAATTGGGTTCATATCCGGTCCAGCAGGACCATTACAATAACTATTTCTTTCCATACGATCAAAAGAGAATCACACACTTCTTCACTTGCTTCCAGACTATTGATAATATTATGCAGATTCTGTTGTCCATCAGAGTCTTGAAGAAAAATTTTATGTTCTCTTGAGAAGATTATGCTTCTGGAAATCATTCACACCTCTCATTATTCTTGTTCTACTTCATTAGATGACTTTCTTCACAATCTCCAGTGATATCCATAATAATGTCAACATACTTGAACAGAATATCTCTGATGTAAGATTTATTTATATAGTAGCAGCCATTTTAGGAAAGCCTTTGAAGAACTAGCTATTCCAATCACTCAGTTTTGGATGATTGAATGAGGGTTTGCTCCAAAGCATGATCAGTTGTCACATTTATTAAATTTTCAAGGTTTCACTTGACAGAGAGTCAATGTATTGACTGTATGGATCTTATGTTTCCTTATTGGAAATTATTTTCTACTTCTATGGGTATGTTTTCATATTTTCTAGATATAACACAGACTTTATAACATAGTTTTTATGATTGAATGAAAAAAGTATGGGATCTTTTCTTGTACAGTTTCTATGTGCAGTACCAGAGTCCTTCCTTATGAGCATGAATACAATTTAAGATAATTTAAGCTTTGTTACAATAATCAGTCATAAATTTCAAGTAGTCATTGATTTTGATTCTAAAAAACTCCACAAATAGCTCCTGAATCTTCCAAATATACTTTGACAATCTCTCATATTTGAACCGTTCATGAGTCCTTGTAGTTGTTTCATTGAATTGATTGCTTGCTCTCACACCTTAATTATACTGATCTCCCCTCAATAGATTTCCAACAGTATTCTCTCCAATTATTTCAAATTCAACAAAGATATCTCTCATTCCACTTTCATTCATTTACCACCCCAAGACAATCAGTCAAACTCAGCCAGATGAAAAGTATCTATTCGTAGATATAAGTTACAGAAATCAGTTGATAAAGCTGCGTTTACACCAAAGTTATTAACAAAATGTTGATAACTTAATCTTTATAGATTCTATTAGATTGAATGTTGATAACTTAATCTCTATAGATTCTATTAGATTGATTGGAACTTGTCAAACACATATGTCCATCATATGTATGATAAGTTATGTTCAATCTAATAGAATCTATAAAGATCAAGTTATATTAACATCTCCTTAATAACTCTGGTGTAAACGCAGCTTTAGAGTTGTATTCCCTTTGTAATCAAATATTTAGTCATATCACATGGGAGTAATTGGCATTATTTGTGCTTCAACTGTAAATTTATATAAAGAAAATATTTTACTCCTTTAACACGGTGCTCTATATGGGGTTGCCTATATTATTTGTTTAACTTACTCCATTACTTGACTTTCGCAATTCCAACGTGATCATTGAACTAAATCGAATAATTATTCTCTCCTAATGGAATATCAGTATCTTATCGACTGAGAAACACATTAGGATTCCTAACAGGATGGTTTATCATTACAATGTAATCATAAATAATGAAATGAGATGAAGTTTGTAATTTTGACCATAATTAGTATATTATGATGAGAATTATCAATTATCAAGGCTTGAGAGTTGAAAAATCGTGTTCAGCGACCGAAAATACATGAGATAGCGTTCCTGAAATACATAATTTGAATGCTTAGACTAGTAGGAGCGATGCGATAGACAGGCCATTACGCGCATTAATCATGGTGGAGGACTGCGCCACAGCGTAACAGTGCTACTTATCCCCCTCCCACCGCCGCATCTATGATTGTAACCCTCAAACTATATATATCATTGGATTCAGCAAGAAACGGCCTACAACATTTATTCAGAGCCTTTTCCTCTAAGTCGGCTAATTACTTGAATATTCGAGAAATAACAAAAAGTCCATTATAGAAAAATACATTTTTCGAGATATTTTATTTTTTTACGGAAAAACTATGCGGTTTATTGCAAAAATGTATAGGACCACATTGAAATCCAGTTATGTGTACATAATATTGAGAAAAATTTAAAAACTGTACTATGAATAGTAACTGCAGGACAGGCGATTTTATAAATGTGCGTTTTTTACAACTTACCCCCCTCCCCCCCAAGCTGTCGACCACCCTGGGACGTGACGACATCAAGTTTCATATACACTAAAGACCCCCTAACAATAATCCGAAGTCAAATTCACTGCCTCTCTCATGTATGCTCAATGTAAGCCAGCGCCTGGACTAAATGTAATATCAAATCTACTCATTGATTTTCAATTAGCATCTCATAACTATGTAGAGATATTAAATTTCTTCATTAAGCTCTTTGATTTTACAGACTTTGAACTTATATTTTGAATATAAGAGCAATATAATATCAAATCTCCTCATTGATTTTCAATTAACATCTCATAACTATGTTAAGTTGCTAAATTTCTTCTCAAAATTATTGTGATTTTCATTATACTCATTGATTTCACAGAGTTCGAGTGTGGAGTGTATACTATAGCATAATCACTCCAGTCTTCAAGGAGGAAAGACGTGTGAAGAACAACTAGTAGTACGTCTGAGAGTTGGAGTCTAACCGGAGAGACAGTTATACCCGAGGGCATCACATCATTCATCGCATGTAAGTATGTTAAAATTTTTACTATATTTTTCAGAACTTATTTCTTTCCTGATGAATTAATACTACAATGCACTTATTCCTAACAAGTCAATAATATCTTGATCCTGATTAGGAATTACTTCTACAACAGAGTCCCATATTGTACAATATCCAGCTTGTTTTCCCACAGCTTCTTCAACATTCACCTTTTCTTTTCCATTATAGCTCATCTTTTTATATATACAAAACAGAACATGTATCACTTTTTCATAAGGATTTTCAATAATATATTTGCAATATACACATTGCAGATATGATTTTTCGTGTGAAAAATAGTCATTTATTGCAAAATAGTTTGCTCTATTAATAAATACCGAGAGCTTGAATGGTTCTGGATGGTGGAAAGTTAAAACTCATTCTTCATATTGTTGTGGTAGAATATTATTATTATCAAAATTCTCCTCTTCACACAAAATATTATCTTGTTTGCACCATCCACAATTCGGACTGCATTAATCATGTTCCTTACTAGGATCATCTGTTGACAACCAATTTTCTAAATATACTGAACAAAACACACATTGAACAACGTCAGGTGCTGGCACAAATTTAAAACCCTGTTTAGCCATATTTTGAGGTGACAACAGACTCGATTCAAATTCCCAATGGTTATCAAATGTTAATAACCTCAATCGCTCATACATGAAAATCTGATCCTGAGATAACATGTTTGCCCTGTACTTGCAGCTTGTCAAATCACAACTGATTTTAGATCAATGTTTACATGTTTTTATATTTAATTCTATGCCATAGTAATATATTCTTTATTTGTTTTCAGCCCCCCGCTAGTAGCAGAGATAAACCACACCAGAGAACGCAGGGTCGGAGGCATGAGTTCATGCACAATTCGCCATTGCATTTCCTTTGAAAACATTGCTTCAGACATTGAAAGCGTACTTGAAAACTCAAAACCTCGTGTTTTTGAGATAATAAGAGAACATGCTGCAAGGAAATGAGAAATGGTTTTTTAGTTTTAAAGGTATTATTGTATAAAATGGTAGTTTTAGAATCTGATGAATCCGAAGCTGTTTCATCCATTGTGAATCTGCATAGTTACTCGGCCATAGGCATGAATGTCTTGGAGAACTATGAACAGTTGAATGAACATTTTATGTTAGCAGTTAGGAAAATTTAAAGTTTGTTCGATAACTTTGTTTGATTTGGTAGTGGGTTGGAATTGAAGAAGATTGACTCGCTTGATGTAAATATGATTAGATATAATCCAATATACACAAGCAGTTTTATTCAAACACCCCAGTTCATAAAAAATATGAAATGTGTTATCAATGTCAAAAATCTTCCTGATAAAAAGTGTTTTCTATGGAGTCTTCTAGCCTATTTTCACCAGAAACCAAATAATTCGAAATTGACTGTGAATTATTTAAGCAAATTTGCTCACAGGCTAAACACTTGAAATTCTTAATACAGATATTGCAATTCATGTTATCACGTATGACAACAAAAAGTTTTTCCCCTATCAAACAAGCATATCCCATACGCATAAATACCAAATTAATCTTTTAATGTTGAAAGGCAATGCAGGAAAAACACATTTTTGTTTAATTAACTTGGTGAATGGGAAAAACGGATTCTCGCATCTTCTTTTTCACCTTTCAAAAACTAAAGCACAAGTAGATGTTTGTAATTTCTGTTTTCACAGATTTTCATCAAACAAATCTAAAAATTGTGATGGGAAAGCAAATTTGATGAGACATCTAGAGCTTTGTTCAAAGTTCCAGTCTCAGAGAACTTTGTACCCAAAATGGGGTGAGACAATCAAATTTAAAAAACTTGGTTTGACCTTAAAGAAAAAGTATACAATCTATGCGGATTTGGAAACATTTGTTGTGAATATGGATGGTAACGAATCTGATTGTGAGGATGTACCTATCAGCAGGAGTTACACCAAGAAAACGGGGCATCATATTCTGTGTGGGTATTGTTTTGTTGTAATTGATGTGAATGGAGATATCGCGTATGGCCCAGTACTCTATAGATTGAGTAATATCAATGAAAAGATCACAGATAAATTTCTCAAGGAAATAATTGAACTGGGTGATTTATTGAGTGTGGATATAAAATGTGAAATTCCGATGGAGCATTTAAGTGATTGTCAGCAATGCGAATTTCAAAATGCTGATAAGTGTGTCCTTTGCAATAAAGTTTTTAATTTAAATACTCAAACTGACAATACGATTAGCTGTTACTTCCATAATTTTAGCGGATTTGACATCAATTTTATTCTAAAAGCTCTTGGGAAATGTAAAAAAAATTTCTGTATCGCCAATACATCAGAAAGATTTTTGATGTTGACAGTGGGGAAAATTAAATTTTTAGATTCATATAGATTTATGAATGAATCCTTGGAAGTATTAGTGTGCAACTTGGTAGATAGTACAGATATGGAATCAAAGTTCAAACGTCTGTTTTCAGTATTTAATAACCCCAATCTCGAACATAGGCAACTCTTGTTAAAAAAAGGAGTATATCCCTATTCGTACATATCTTGCCCTGAACAATTTGCAGAGACTTCTCTCCCCCCGATAGAATGTTTTTATAATGATCTGAATGATACACCCCTCTCTCCCAAAGAATATTAGCACACACAAAGAGTGTTCTCAACATTCAAGTTGAAATCTCTCGGCGAGTATCATGATTTCTATCTGTGCCTAGATGTCATGCTATTAGTTGAGGTTTTTGAAGAAATGAGGTCAACGCTTTTTAGCTCATATGGCCTCGATGTGACTCATTTTCTTTTGCTTGCTCATTACACTTGGAATTGTATGTTGAAGTACACCAGGGTTGAACTCCAATTGATTACCCATCCCAATATTCATCTAATGTTTGAATTGGGAATGTGCGGTGGTGTTTCGTTTATTGGCAAGTGTTATTGCGAAGCCAATAACAATCACATCCCTGACACATACAATCCCGCAAAACCAAGTAACTATTTGCTTTATATAGATTGTAATTCTTTGTATGCCCACTCTATGAATCAAGTCTTATCCTATGGAAATTTCAAGTTCCTCTCAGAGGAAGAAATCCATGCTCTTGACTTTTCAAATTTGGAGAGTGAGTCAGAAACTGGTTATGTTATTGAATGCAATCTCAAGTACCCCAAGGAGTTACATGATATGCATGCCAATTTCCCTCTCGCTCCACTTCATCAAATTCCCCCTATCAAATTGTTCTCCAAGTACCAAACCAATAAGAACGGTCAAACTCTGACTAAAAAACTCATGAACACACTTTTCGATTGAGAGAGGTACATTGTTCATTACCTGAATTTGAAGCTGTACCTTCAACTTGGATTGCAATTAACAAAAGTACATCGCGTTATTAGCTTTTCCCAATCGCCCTGGTTGAGGAACTACATTGAGTTCAATACCTGTAATAGGCAAGCCACAAAAATGAATTTGAAGTCTCTTTTTACAAACAAATGTTGAATCTTTGTTTCGGAAAATCAATTCAGGGAAATCGGCAACAATGTAATGTTCAAATTATCACAGACGCCAAGCATCTAGATAAGTACATTTCAAATCCCATATGTAGCCTAAATGCTGGCAGATAATAAGTTCGGATGTGATTGCAGTTTTCTTGCGTAAGCTGGAACTGAAAATGAATAGGCCAATCTATTCAGGTTTCTGTATCCTAGATTTGAGTAAACTACACATGTATGATTTTTTTCTACTGTAAATTGCAAAAAATCATGCATCCAGCTTTGTATGAGTGATACAGATAGCTTCCTCTTATTGTTGGAGGCACCTGAAGTCTACCAATTGATAAGAGATAACTTGGAAGTGTTTGACACCTCAAGCCCGGCTGAGCACGAATGCTTTTCCAATGAGAGGAATAAAGTTGTAGGGAAATTTAAGGATGAAACTGGTTCAATTCCTATAAAATCTTTTTTGGGATTACAGGCAAAATTGTATTCATATCTTGTAAATAATGAGAAGGAGGAAACTGTAAATAAGTGTATAGCAAAAGGTGTGAAGACACATGTAATAAATAGAAAACTTAGTTCTGAGTTGTATAAGAAATGTTTGATTGAATGATGACAACATATAGAGGAATGTAATATGTTGAGATCCTACAATCATAACATACATCAAATTGAATGTGCAAAGGTCTGTTCAAGCCAATTTGATGACAAGCGCTTTATTGCAGAGAACAGAGTTGATACTTTACCATTCGGTCACTACAGAATAGCAAACTGATTGCATAGATCAGTGTGTTTGTAACAATGTAGTGACCAACACATCGAATTCTGTTTCAAGCAGGTCTTCACATAAAGAAGAATGAGTAATATTAGGGCAAAATTAGCAGCAGAGCTTCACTCTGCTGCACGTGTAAATTACCCCACACATAGATATGAGTTGAAGAATGAGAATGATTTATATTAATCAGATCTGATTGAGATGAGTAGCTTATCTAAATTCAATAAAGGATATCATTATATTTTAGTTGTTATTAATTGTTTTACTAAGTACACTTATTGTATACCTTTAAAGAATAAGACTGCACAAAGTGTTTATAATGCACTCGAACCCATTATTCATAAGAATAAACATATGCGTTTTTTCCAGACAGATGGAGGGAAGGAGTATTTCAATAAGCATGTGAGAGATTTGTTAGACAAGTATAATATCAAGCATTATTCTGTTTTTACTGATAAGAAAGCTAGTATCACTGAGAGATTCAATCATACAATCAAATCAAAAATATATCAATCTTTAACTGAATGTAGGAGTAAAAACTGGGTTAATAACTTACAAAATATTGTAGATGATTATAATAATACAGTACACAGTTCCATTGGAATGCGACCTAAAGATGTAACTAAAAAACATCATAAATGCGTTTTAGAATCACTAAACTCTGCATTTAATTGACGATTCAAATTAAAAGTGTTAAAACCAAAATATAAGGTAGGTGATACTGTGAGAATTTCTAAAAAGAAACAGATATTTGATAAAAAATATCTAATGAATTGGTCACCCGAATATTCCCGAATTGTGAGCATACATCCCACAAGACCTATCACTTACTCATTAGAAGATCTTAGTGGTGAGATAATACAGGGTAGGTTTTATCAAGAAGAATTAAAAAAAACACATTTGAATGAATCTGAAAGAGATGTTTATTTGATAGAAAAAATATTGAGACGAGATAAGGATGAGTTGCTTGTGAAATGGATTAGATTTCCACAAGCATCATTCATAAGACAAGAGAACTTATTAGAGTAAGATTGTAAGATTGTATGTTGTAAATAATCAGAGTAAGATCATATGTTGTAAATAAAGTACATGGTATAATTCTCTATCCACATTTGTTGTATCATATGTTGTAAATAATTTGAGTAAGATCATATGATGTAAATATTAAAAAAACACATTTGAATGAATCTGAGATGTTTATTTGATAGAAAAAATATTGAGACGAGATAAGGATAAGTTGCTTGTAAAAAGGATTGGATTTCCACAAGCATCATTCATAAGACGAGAGAACTTAATAGAGTAAGATTGTATGTTGTAAATAATCAGAGTAAGATCATATGTTGTAAATAATTTGAGTAAGATCATATGATGTAAATAATGTACATTGTATAATTATCTATCCACATCTGTTGTGAATAATCATTGTATAATCATCTATCCACATCTGTTGTGAATAATCATTGTAATATTCTTTACATTGTGTGTTTTTTAAATAAAAACAACTTGAATTGAATGCTCGCTCTCTCATTTCTCATTTAGTAATAGAGAAGTGTGAAGTAGTAGCATGTGGTACATGTCTGGAAGTTGAATGGCTGAGTGCATGTATATGTGTCACCTAGAAACGCTTCATTAGTGCCTGAACAAGACACATGAATACAAATAGTTCGTTCTGTTTGTATATCTCACTTTCTCAACATGAGCAAACTCGTCATTGTGAATTTCGATAAGATAACCACACAAGAGGACAAGCCTGCATGGTGTAAAAATGGTGCATTGATCCCTTATAATGCTAGAATTCTCATCATGGGTCCATATGCATGCGGTAAAATGAATTTATTGTCCAACTTGATTTTTTCCAAAAATAGATTGAGATTTAAATACTAAAAGTCAATATCAAGATAAGTACTTGTTTTTATGAAAAGTCTTTTCAAAAATGAAAGGTATTGAATTTCATGTGAATGATATCCCTGATAACATTGCACTACCAAACAAAATACCACAATATTCTCTAGTAATATTTGACGATTTACAACTTAGTCACACACCTCAAAAATAAGGGATTATTTTACTATGGGTAGATATTGTAATATTGATATGGTATATTCAATTCAAAGTTATGGTGCAACACAAAAACATTTCATCAGAGATAATGCAAATATGATTGTTATATTCAAAATTGATCAATTATCACTCAAATTAATGCATAGAGACTATGTGGGTGAAGATATTTGCTTCAGAGATTTCAGTAAATTGTGTTCAAATGTGTGGAATTCTAACAAGCATAGTTTTCTTACTATTATGAGTGAATGTGTAGCTAATAGTGGAAAATATAGGCAGGGTCTGGATAACTTTATTGACATTCAGTAGAGAGTGAGTAGCAGTGAAAGAATGAGGATCTCTCGTAGAAGACAAAACACTAGTGTTGCTCTGATCGATTAGATAAAGAAATTGAGGAAAGTTATTAGAGACAAACATAGAAGCATTATGAATTTTGAAAAGCAATCTGATGATTACAGAGAAAAACTTTTTAAACCAATTATCACACCTCTAGTTGAAATGGGGAAAACTAAATCTTCTCACCAGTCCAATCAGAGTTTTATACAAAAAAAGGAGGAACAAGAAGAAGAAGAAGAAGACAAAGAAGAAGAAAGTATGGATGTAGGAGAGGAAGAAGGAGAAAAACATGATGATATTAGTGAAACAACAGAAGTTGCATCACCATCAGCAGCTGAAAAAGATCTAAGCATAAACGATTCAAGTATATTTAATTCATCTAGACTTGAGAGTGATACATCCAGCAATATAAATAGGATAAAGAATCAAGTAACAGGAAACAGACGGTTGAGATTTATGGAAAATGGTCACCTACAGTGAGTGTTGAATGTGGAGTTCCTCAGGGTTCCATTCTTGGGCCTCTGCTTTTTTTGATAGCTGTGAATGACTTACCTTATAATGTGGATGCCAATACATATATCAATGCAGACGACACTACTCTGATAAATACTGGTCGTGATATTCTGACAGTTGGTGAAGGGGCTACTAATGCAATGACACAGGTTTCTGATTGGTTTGCAGCTAATGGTTTTCTATTGAACCAAGCCAAGACACAGACAGTTGTCTTCAGTTTAAGACCATATGTGAGCGACCCCTCAATTTCTAATAAGGCCAGATTTCTTGGACTGACGGTGGATAACGATCTGTCTTGGGCTCCTCATATTGATACGGTTTTAGATAGGTTGTCTCAAGTGAACTTCCTCTTACTGTGTTTGATGTCATGTTTGCCTTTTGAATATGTAAAATCTTCATATTTTGCTCTGTTCCAGTCGGTTCTGTGGTATGGTCTGGTGTTCTGGGGTAATGCTACCAGGATTGGAGAGGTATTAATAATGCAGAAGAGAGCTATCAGAATAATGAGTAGAGCCGATAGAATAGCCCACTGTAAGCCACTTTTTGTTGAGCTTGGCATTCTTACGGTAGTGAATCTGTATATATTCAGTAGCCTTGTTCACACTCATAAGTGTAGAGAAACGCTCCAATGTAGATCGAACGTTCATGGGATTAATACTCGACATAGTCATGACATCAACATTCCTTTTGTCCGTCTGGAAAGGCTAAGGTCCAGCCATCTGATAATGGGTAGACGTTTATTTAATAAATTACCCCTCAAGTTTAGAGACATGAGAACCATAGAGTTCAAGAAAACTCTACATACGTGGCTCTGTGCTAACCCCTTCTATCATGTTGACGAGTTTTTTGAGCTGCCTGAATCCAGCTTAGACCTGTAATGCTATAAAAACCATTGAAACCATAAAGGCATATTAATTTGACTGGTACTCTATTATGTATGTGTTCTAATATTTTGACGTGATCTCATGCATCTATAGATGTTTCATGGATCGAGAAATATATCTATCTATCTATCTATCTATCTATCTAAGTGCTTGCACAATATTTGTATACATTCCATAGTGAAAAATTGGATAACTCGATTCCTTATGGAATTTCCTATGATTCTAACAATAAACTATATCATATGGGTGAGTTTAATGTTAGCTCTGATAACTACTTTTATATTAATAGCCAAAAATTCTGAATTACACATGGTCTATTAGAACTGTTATTTGCCCAAAGACCAAATTCATATCTCTTTGATGAAAAAGACCTGAATAAATACAGAGATTGTATGGAATGAACCAGATCTTGACAGTTTTAGTGAGAGAATAATCCAGGCAATTAATCAACAGGGTGTTAGTGAATCTCTGTGTTCGTATTTAGATTCACAATTATCTAATATAGTTAAGAATATTGGATTGAATGAGATTGAAAATGAACACACATCTTCAGTACATTACAACAGTTATCTGACAATATTGATAGGGGAGTTAAAGAGAAATCTATCAATTTGGAGAATTATTTACATGATCTCAAATCAACAACAGAGATATTCAGATCGCACTTGAATATGATCAACAATAATAAAGTTGACAAGAATTATTTGGATGAGAAATTGAAAGTTATCTCAGACAAGATTAAAAATTTGGAAGTATTAGATAGAAATTATCTAAATACCAGATTGAAACAGCTTAGCACAGAAATTTTTACTAGAGCAAATGAAACTCATTCATTATCCGTTGATAAGGAATATTCTGATAAAACTGTGCAAGCATTGAATAACATTGTTATAACAAAACAAGAGTTTGCAGATCGATTATCCTCAATGACTAATATGATAAAGACAAATCTTATGGAGGGGATTGAACAATTGGTTTCAAAAATTGATTCAAATAAATTGCTTCCTATGTTTGCTGAAGCCTATGTATTGAAAAATGATCTGAGTAGTGAAATGCAAGGATTTATTAAGAAAGATGAATTACAAGCCACACTCAAAGCAATTCATGAGGAAAATAGCATCTTCAATTAAAAATACAGAGGATGGTGAAGTGACAAGATTACAATGTTTGCCTGCATTTATCAATTATCTCACTTTATTTGTTCATAGAATAGCCTACCAAATAGTAAGGAACTACACAAAAGTGAGTTTTTATATGAATTGGATCAAGGCAAAACAGCATAATTTGACAGAAGATCAAGTAGACAATTTAATTACAAAAAAAAAAAAAAAAATGGGTCTTAGTATTCATGCAAACGTTCTAAAACCCTCAAGTTAGAATCACTTCAATCTTTAACCGATTTCACTATGCAAGTTGCTTGGGAGAAATCGCATGAGATTGAGAAATAGATAGCTTCATTCTATTTCAACGTGAGAGAGTGTTCTCTACTCCACAACCATTTTTTTCCAATTCTAATGGATTTTCCAAGGTGAAACAAGATTGTGGAAAAAACGTGCTAATGGTCGAGTTTGAGATGAATTAGAGAAGAGATGCATTCATCCTTGTAAGCTCTCTGAAGTAAAATTTTAAAACATGCTAATGAGACAAGTGATGAATTAGAGCAGAGCCACATTTGTCCTTGTAAGGTCTCTGAACTGAAATTTTAAACGTGCTAATGTTCAAGTGGGAGGAGAATTGGTGCATGATGATATTGCCCAAGGTTGTCTCTCAGGAGAAATGCATATGAATGGAAATAGTGTATCCTCATCTATAGATGCTGCTACATTGTGCTGTGAGATGAGTGAAAGCAACAACAAAGTAATGACACACTTCGATATGACAACTTTTAATGAGCTTTCATTGGAGGTATATCCCATTAAAGCATTACATAATGTTTTTCAGTTTGATTGGTTCAATGTTAAGAATAACAAACAACTGAGGCCTGGCAACAAGCGTGGTCAGCAAAGCAGAACATTGACATCCCATTTGTAACCAAAAGGCCACCAGGCTTCGATTTGCCTCGTAAAACATGGTCGGCATTGAATAGGGTACGAACTCATCATGGTAGATGTGCCTATCTGATGCATAAGTGGGGGAAGGCTGACTCCCCTTTCTGTGAGTGTGGAGCAGTCCAGACTGTGAGACACATAGTGGAGGAATGTCCCAGATCAGCATACACAGGTGCATATGAAGATTTCCTGGTGGCTAAACCAGCATCAATAGCCTACTTAAATACCCTGGAAGCATGCCTCTAATTTCCAGGTCAAAAGTGACTAAGATATTTTCATTCGATTTATATATGAATTTTCTATTGTTTTCTTTTTTTTTCGAATTTTGTGATCATAAATGTGTTGTGTATACTGCCATACGCCAAATAAATAAATAAATGTTAAGAATGTAAGATTTGGTGGGGATGATTTAATTTATATCAATGTAGATTTAGAAGACAACTTTGAATTCACTATTATTCTTCTAAAAGAATATTCAGCTGTGCTGAATACACACAACATAAAGAGTTTTAAAAGCAAAAGATGGGATTTGAATGTTACTGCTGGTCGTGTATTCTTGAAAGAATGGTAAAATCCCCTCGTACTTGTCAACAATCTCAAGTACATCTAGAATTTAACTGATGGATCGAAAGCAAGCAATTAACAAATAGAGGTTCGGTAAAAATCTGAGAGTTAGACTTTCACTTGAATCTATGTCTTAGACAAAGATATTCCAGTTAAATCTGACAGTAAGATAAGATTCTTGTTTCACTCAAATCTGACAGTTACACAAAGATGTTTCAGTTAAATCTGACAGTAAGATGTTCATTTTACTTAAATCTGGCAGTAGTAGGATGTCTCTCTCTCTCACACACCTCTCTCTCTCTCTGCTATAAATCATCAAATAGACCGTGACTATCTATAAATGTAATTGAGCATGATTATCTATAAATGAAATAGAGCATAACAGAGAGAGAGAGAGAGCGGGAGAGAGAGAGCATCATCATTATCATCTTCTTCTTCCTCTTCCTCTCCTTCTTCATGTAGAGAAAGAGAGAGAGAGAGGGTGAGAGAGAGAGAGAGAAAGAGAGAGAGAGAGAGAGTTAGAAAAAGAGAGAGAGAGAGAGAGAGAGTGAGAGAGAGCGAGAGGGGGGAGGGAGGTTCATTCTAAGGGCCTGGGGAGGGAAATAGAGAGAGGTTCTTCTCCTTCCAAGGAACGGGGGAAGTGCTGCAGGAGTGGGGGTGGTGGGGGGTTTACAGGATGGGTGCGGGGGGAGGGGGGAAAAGTTGTAAAAAAAACGCTCGAGCACCCGTAAATAACATCTAATGATGTCATTTGAGATAATGACAAAACGTCAGCAAGTAAGTGAAACTAATTATTGGACAAAAGACAAAAATAGATTGCAAACACTCAAATACTTACATTATAATTTTTGGGAACTGAAAGAACTAGAAAGGGAACACTGTTCCCAAAAAATTCTGTTTATAATGTAAGTTTTCAAGTGTTTTCAATCTATTTATGTCTTGTGTCTCCTGTTTTAATTTATATTTATATATATATATATATATAAACAGGATACACACCACACGAATAGATTAAAAACACTTAAAAACTTACATTTAAATGAGGATTTTTGGGAGCTGGGCCCCCTTTGTCAATCAACCAGGTTGAAATATATCACAGCTATCAAATATATATTAAATGTTCAATAAGAATGAAAAATAAATTTTATTCAAGTTCAATTCTACAATTCCTTTCTCCAATTTTAGTCTAATTCTTTTTAGATTTCTAATATTAAATCTCCTCTTTTCTATCAATTCATAAGCTACACCTTTCCTTATTCATAACTCACTCAAATCTTAAATATCCAATTAGTAACCGCCCCCTAAATACTCCATAATGTCCTCTGAATCTGTACCCTTTTTCTCTCCTTCCGCCTGCACCACATAATCTGTGGTCTCTGCTGCTACAATTGACTTACTGTGCGTACTCTGTGGTCGACCTTTGGATTCAAAACTGCAGTCTGCTCGGTTGAGGAAGGAGACTCAGTTTTCGAAAATTTCCCCCATTTCTAATGTAAGTTTTTAAGTGTTTTCAATCTATTTATATCATGTCTCCTGTTTTAATATATAAATATATATATTTATTTATTTATTTATTTATTTATTTACTTATTTATTCATATATATTTGGAGATTGATTGATTGAGTACTTTATTTATGTAGATTAGAATATATACTGGCTTATACACTTATATACAATAGCTTACAATACAGAAAAATTATAGATGAATTTACATAATATAGACTAAGAAAAAAATTATTGTATATGATATGTGATATGATATGTTGTACTGTATATGATATGAAAATGCAATTTGTAATATAATAACTATAGATAATTATTATATTGTTATGCATCTACATGAATTGTTGGAGCTTTGGACATATCAATGTCCATTCTTTGGAAAGAATATTAAAAATATCCGTCCCACTAACTCTCTACCAAAATGGTAATTTCATTAATTAAATCAAGGATTTATTTATTAATGGAAATATTGTAAAAGTTTTAATTAATATGAATATTCAAGAAAAAAACAGAAAATTGATTAAGTAAAATAATTATATAGGTAGATAAGATCAAATTATTGATTGATAAAATGAAGTAGGCTGAAAGTAGATCAGGGTTATCAACTTTCAGTAATATACAGCAGTATGCAGTGGATAATTAAAATAAAATGAGTTTATATAATATATATAAAATTCATTCTATAACAGGTTTAAAGGTTTATAATGGTGGGATGGGTGAGGGATGGTTGTCATGTGATCGTTCTAGTGCTGGACAGTTTCAGTCATTTGTTCCAAAAGATGTTTTTTTGAAGTCAGGATGAAGCTCGCTCGGCTCTCAATGGACCTGATAGAAACAGGGAGTGCATTCCATACATGACAGGCACTGACTAAGAAGGATTTTGTGAAAATATTAGTTCAATGATTGGGTATCCTTTAAGTACTTTCTCCGGTTCTAGTATGTGAAGCATCTATCCTTCTACCTTCAGAGACATATTTGAAATCATCTTTAAAAAAGTTTGGATTACCGTATTTCAAGATATCTGTAACAAGCTTGACTATTCGAAAAAGCCTTTGATTGGGAAGCTTTAATGTTGAACTAGCAATGTGGGCTGGGTTGATATGATCATGTCATGGGAGAGAGTAGACGAAATGTAGACAATAATTTTGGAAACGCTGTAGTTTATCATTCAGAGTGACCTGCATATCGTTAAGAACAGAATTACAATGCATTAAATGTGGGAAGGTGAGAGATTGAACCAATAATAATTTAATGTTTCTAGGGAGGATATCGTGCATTTTCTTCAATGCATGCATGACTGAGAATACCATTTTACAAGTTTTGTTCACTTGTTCTGACCAGTCAAGAGTATTATTGATAATAATGCCTTGATTTTCAACTGAGCTACAGTAAGGAATGTCATTACCATCTACACTAATTTTGTGAATCGTTTCAAGGTCAATATTGTTTATAAGACGAGAATATCCAATTATAATGGGTTGTGTTTTGATGGGATTAAGCTTGAAGCCATTTTTCTTTGTCCATTCCACTATCGAATTGATATCCTGATTCATTATTCCAACTGTTCCATTAATTTTTGTTATGGGACAGCTTAAATAGATTTGAAGGTCGTCTGCATAAGTATGGAAACTGGAGAATTTGATAATGGAAGAAAGGTCATTAGCATACAAAGTGAAGAGGAGAGGGCCTAAAATTAAACCTTGGGGTACTCCATGCATAACGGTTTTCCAAGTTGACTTTTTGTCACCAACAGATACATTGTTTCCTACCTAATAGATAGGATTTGAACCAAACTACCGAGTTGTGACTGAAACCAAGAATAGCCAACTTATTCAAAAGGACTGTATGATCAACAGTATCGAATGCTTTAGAAAAATCAAATAGGGTAAGGATGGTGCATTTTCTTTGGTCCATAGCTAACCTTATATCATCAGTGACACGAAGCAGAGCTGCCTCAGTTGAATGGAATTTCCTAAAGCCTGATTGAAAGTTATGGAGCTTACAATTGTTGTCTAGAAATTTTACAACTTGAGCATGAATGAGTCTTTCTAGCACTTTGGGCAGTGCAGGTAGAATACTGATTGGTCTAAAATCCTCAACTTTATTGGGTGATGGAACTTTATTTAGAGGGCAAACCAGAGCAAACTTCCAGTTTTCAGGGAAATTGCCTTCTTCAAGTGTCTTGTTGAGAATGTATGTAATGGTTGGTAAAATAGCAAATAACATCTTCTTGATAAATTTAATAGGAATTTTGTCTACACCCATAGCATTACTATATGAATACATTGAATTGCTTTGAAAGTGTGTTCTTCTGAGATTGGATGGAAATGAAATTGATCAGTAATTGGTAAATCCAAGTTTGTAACCTGCTCTTCAAGATCATCGATATTATTAGCAATGACAACTCCGTCGCATTGGTTAGAGTGTGAAACGAAATGGTCATTTATATTGTTCAATGTTAAGTCAATTTGGGGATTCGATTTCTGTTTGCCAAGCCCGAATTCTTTTATTCCCTGCCAAAGTGATTTAGAGTCTTGTCTATTGTTTGTCATGAACGAATTCAAGTAGGTACCTGATCTTTGAGTTCTGTAATTCCTGTTTAACTCTATTTAAGGCTCCTATACTCAATCGAACTATCCAAGTCAAATGTCTTTTTAAATTTTCTATGTGCTTTGTCTCTACGTCCCATCATCTTAAGTATGTCTTCAGTCATCTGCGGTACTCGTCGTTTTCTATTTATCCTCCTTGTCACATAAGGTGCATGTTTGTCATACAAAGTCAAGGTCCAATTCTCGAAAGTCTTGACCATGTCATCAACTGAGGGTAATGCTTCAATTTGATGCCATGAAGTCTGAGCCACATCAGTCAGGATGGCGGCTTCATCAAAGTTTTTGAAGTCTCTATGAGTGATAATTTTCTGTTCTGGCTTAGGTATCTTATGGGAAAGTACACAGTAGATCAAATCATGTCCAGAAATAGCTGGGACTGGGATTTGGCCTGCTTGAACAACCTCATTGGGATCACTAACAATGAGAAGGTCAATGAGTGTGTCTGATTCATTAGTATGATGAGTTGGATCAAGAGGTAAAATAATCATGTTTAGGCATTGGAAAATAGTAGTCAGTTGAAAGTAGTCAAAGTTAGGATTTGTCATGTTCAAGTCGGTGTTCATATCCCCCATAACTAGTATACGGTTATAACAAGGCATAAGAGAAAGCAAGGCATTTTCGAAATCTGTAAAATTACCTACTTTTGGTGGGCGATAACAGATACCAACGAGTAATAATTTATCAGTACTAGATAAGGATAATTCAAGTAGCATAAACTCTGGTCTGGAACAATACTCTTGTTTAGATGTGATTAAAACTTTTGTTTTGATACCATCTTTCACATAAATTGCTACACCCTCACAAGCTTTATTTAATCTATCATTCCGGGAAAGATTATATCCAGGTAATGCAACAAAATTTGATGAAATACTGGGCTTCAAAAAAGATTCGGAAATTCCAATTATATTGAAGTCCTGAAAATGGAAGATTCCTCTGAGTTCTTGTGGCAGCTGAGGGATTGGATGTTAAGGTGAGCAGCCTTGAAAAGTTTTTTGAAAGAGTGGAGCTTATTTGCTAGAAACATACCTGCGTCATTATTACTATTATTGAAATAATCATACCTACTTGAGGGCGAGCGAGCTGACGTGTCAGTGAGAGGCATCATGAAAGCAGCAGACCAACTGCAAACCGACCTCAGAACTACACCTGACGGGGAAAATGGGGATGAAACTGATAAAACTTAACCTAAATGAAAAAGTCTCTTCATTCTGTATGCCTTGACAGTTCGGCTCCCTTCACTATTTAAAAACTAGTTCAAAAAATCCACTAAACACAATAAGATGTAGATGTTGTGATCTGTGGAGTTCTGGTGATGAATAATCCTAATGGTAAATAAGATGAAGATTGAGGAAGAACTGGTAGTGGGAGATTTAGTCCAAGTGGAGATAGAGCGAGTAGGTATCCAGTAGTGGAAGAATCGAGTCCAAGTGGAGGTAGAGTGAGAAGGAACCCAGTAGTGGAAGATCGAGTTAAAGTGAAGATTGTGCGAAAAGGAATCCAGTAGTGGAAGATCGAGTCCAAGTGGTGACAGAGAGAGATGGAATCCAGTGGTGGAAAATCGAGTCCAAGTGGAGATAGAGAGAGATGAAATCCAGTAGTGGAAGATCGTGTTCAAGATGGAGATAGAGCGAAATGGGATCCAGTAAAAACTGCAAAAGAGAAGAAAAAGCCAGCAGAAAAACGAAAAATCTTTGAAGAAAGTTATCAATTGAGAAAAGATACATAATACAACTGATAATGAATAATATTTGCATAAAATGGAAGAGGAATAGTATGAGAAAGAATCGATTATCAAATATGGATATTAGTAGAAAGTAATCAGATAGAAAGAGAAATAAACATTCGAACATGCTAAATAGCTAGTGGAAAATTCACAGGGAAATTATGATAATAATAGGGAAGAAGAGAAGAGAAAGAAGGAATGTCCACAATTGAGAAGAACTTACGAAACTGAACTATAGAATAAGAAATAGAACATCATATTGTGATCTTGAATCAATCAAGGAAAGAAGAAGAAGAAGAAAAGAAAAAGAAAGAGAAGAAGAAGGAGAAGAAGACGAAGAAGAATAGAAAAGAATAATAATCATCATCGCAAAAATCACAACAGTTATAATAAATGTAATAATTACAACAATATTCTAGTAATCATAATAACTATAAGATTAAGAAGAGAAATGAGAAAGAAAAATAAGAAGTAGAGGAGCCAATTGAGAAAGTGCTAGATTATTTTGGATGAGTTTTAAATAGAATTGAACGGTGAAGTATGAAAAATATTTTATAGTATTAGAAGTATAATTATTAACTATTGGGAGTTGCAATAACGATAGAAGAAGTAAATTGAGTACTGTGATATTTTAGTAATGAATGTCTAAGATAATGTTAAATGAAACACAGCCCCCATATAAGCATATCAACAGACTACCCACCCTTCTGTTCTATCAATAATTCTTCACACATTAGCTTCTATTGTTCAAGCTGTGGCAATATAGTAGAAGATATCATTATGTACACCTAATATAGAAGAGATTACTATCTATACCTACAGATTACATCTATATCTATAACGTATGTTAATCATCCAATTTATTTGAAATTCAGCATTTCGAAAATTATTAATTATGGAAATAATTTTGGAAAGAGATGTAATTATTAGTAAGAATAGAGATAATGATTTTCTTAGTACCCTCTGGAGTATAGTAGTTGATGCATTGAACGTAATTTTGGGAATTAATATCAAGATAAATTATTAATCAGTATTAACAAATGTGGATCGCCATAGTTTGAAATATTTGCCTTATATATAATCATAAATAGCAGTGGAAAGATTAATTTATTGAACAGAAAGCCAGCTAATGAAAAATGCCAAGGTATATCTACTGTGAAATCTATTAATACAAATTTCCTATTATTGTAGTGAAGGGCACCTTAGTCATTGAATCCTGAAATGATTCAATTCACCTTTATTTTTTGAAGGTCGGTCATCCTCTCGACTGTGTGGACCCTCTTGGATCCTCCCTCACCGATAGAGATCTTGATCCTCCTATCAGATGACCAGACATTCCTGTGCCCATGACGGTCGGCTGCAGCGTTGAGGATCTTGAGATGCTCCACAGTCAGATCCTCGCAAATGGTGACGCCGGAATCCTTCAGCTTTCTCTTAGCGTCGAATATCTTCTTCCTGGTTCGGTAGCTGCAGAGTCGAACTATGATGGGTCAGTCCTTAGGTTTCGCTTGCCCTTGTTGAGGTGGTTGACGCCTTCCAACGCGATGCGAGCGGTTGACATCCGCCAGAGTCACGGGCACGTTCAGCTTCTTGTTCTGCAGGTCCATGTCTTCTTTGTCGCTCTCTGGGATCCCAAAAATACGTATTGAATGTTGGCGCCCGTATTGCTCGAGGTCGTCGACCTTCAGGTGACAAGACACCTCCAGCTCACGAATTCTATCGTGCAGCTGCTTGTTCTCCTCCTTCAATGCCTGAAGTTCCACGAAAATATACTTTACAGCTATTGAGACGGCATTTTTCACAGATTCTTTGATTTTCTGTCGAATAATGTGGAGGGTCTCTTCAGACAATGATCCAGAAATAGCTGGAGAAGGCCCTGGCATCGGAGCATTGACCTCATTCTTCAGCGTGCCTCTGTTCGGTCGAACCATAATGTACTGTTAGGTGGATTTACACTTTTACAGGCGAGAAGGTAGACTGAAGAATTAGAAATGTTTTTTCAAGACAAATAAAACGTGTGTGAGTTAATAAAAAATATAAGTCCACTATTGAATTTAGCTTGAGAAACTGAATAACTTGATGTATAATTTGTAGTGAATTGAACTGTATAACCCTACGAAATATCTATTAGAAGACGAACTAACACACATTTACTCACTCGACATAAACAAGAGAGAGAGTCAAGAGGGAGAGAGAGAGAGAAAGAGTGAGAGAGAGTGAGACCACGATTACATGTTGATATGGTCGCATTTATTCTCATTCCGGATTTAAATGAACAGCTGATCTTTCTCCGTTTAATTCGTGCTGGTGAATATGGGCTTCAATAATAAAATATTATTCATTCACTATTGAATGTAGACATTTTTCTAAGCAATACATCCTATTCACTCTGTAATACCATAAATAAATAAATCGAATAGTTTTCTTATCTGTAGTGAGGCTGGTGACATACATTCTATGATATTAAAATGAAAACGAAAAACATTTTTAGATGAATAAATTCATATATTTGTTCAAATAATAATAAATAGTTCATGTACATTCTCATGGAAATTATTGTGTAATTGGCACCGCACAGCGGAGCGTTTAACACACATAAGTTATCATCAACAGCTTGTTTACAAACAAATATCACTTAAAACTATAAACTGTGTCATAATTCCATTGACTCAGAACATCAAATCATCAAGTTGAGATATCGAATATGAGAAATAGTTCTCTAGTGACAAATCAAAACTCACATTCTATTAAAGCGATTAATCTCACAGAAGAATAAAAATAAATACATTTTCAAGAATTGTAGATTGTAACTATTCCATATTATTGAATCATTTTAAAAATCTTTCTTGGGTACAAATATATAAAAAATTTGAGCTTTTACAAAATCTATACAAAATACATGCAGGTTAGGCACATGATGATGAATTTTTACTAATAACCGTTGTATAAAATATATTTTTTGTATATATTTAGAGTCTATATATAATATAAACATAAATTATATTTGCTATCCTCTTCTAACAAAGCAAATTAAAGAAGTAGAATTAACAATAGGATCACATTATTTGCTGCATCAGACCACCATCATATACATTCACTCTCAATAAAATATTAATACTTTCCAACAAGATAATAACATAGAGATTATAATTACATAGGCTACACATAATTAAACAATGCAATTTAAGTTTCGCTAGAAAAAAACTGAAATCTAACCATAGAATAGACCTGGAATAACCTATTACGGCTTAATTGTTATGAATAGTAATCTCACACATTTTTAACAAACTTGTTACTAGTGCACAAATACACACTCACACAACCATACGCTGAAAATATTCACAATTAATTAATTAAGAATGCTTCTTTTGACGGTGGATAAGATTAAAATATCAATCGTTGTGATTAAAATATGTACAGTACAGGTATATATGTATATTTACATTATTATATTGGGAAATGTTTGTGAAAAATTTTATGACTTTGATCTTCGAAAGTACGAATAAAGTTCCACATGTTTTTCATTGAATTTAGATGAATGAAAGATATATGATAGAATTTGAACACATAATTTGCTAGAAATACCATTGTTTATAATAAAAATGTTCCATATTAGAAAAAGGTGCAGATGTAATCATTGAATAGTAAATTAATAATATCATCTATTCAGTATAGTATTTATTCTATTCAAGCTACTTCAATGTTTAGAAATGCAATTGATGGAAACTTGATGTTTATAATTCTATACATTAGGAATATTTCATTTCACTTAAGCATTGTTGTATTTCCATTTCTAATAATAATCTCTTATTAGAAACTTTATTTAATATATATTTCTTCTCTGAACTTTTTAAGGTTATTTTTTATTATAATTGTGAATTGCACTGTACTCTAGAATTATTTGAAAATTTGGTAAAGAAGTAAACAAGTGGACTAGACAGTTCCAATAAAATGTTAATTGAGTAGGTATCAATCCACATAGAAAAATCAAGCTTATCATTTGGAGGGCTTGAATAGTGTATTAAGAAATTAAGGTCTAGAAGCTAAGGATTAACTCTCTACAAACATAGGCAATTCATTGTTAATCCGATAATAATGTCTATTGCAGTAGAAAAATTTAGTTGTGATACGATAATAATGACAAGGGTGAGGGAGAATACTGTGAACTATTTATTGAAATGAACTTTCAGGTTAAAAATAAGCCTCACTTTAGTGAGTAAGTGGATTGTGCTGTTGTGTGTACATTATCGAGCTTTACATTATGAAAAAAAGCTACCACAGGTGGTGATGGAGAAGGGGTGGTGTATTGTATTGATAGAGTATCAACTTCCTCTAATTAACAACAAAATATTCCAAAATCACATCAACAAAATTTTTTGTATAATCAATCATAAAAGACGAAACTAAACTCTGATTTAATCAATTAATCATGCCAGGTTTGATAAAATCTTACAACTCTATTGTATCCACTCATAGATACCTCACTTCTCCACCATAATTACCCTTTTAAAGAAACTGTGTTTCTAATAATACCAATGATAAATAGATATTCCTTACCGGAATTAATTTTTTCTTCAAAATAGTTTCATGTGGCTTAATTCAACCAAACCAAATTCAATTTCCTTTACCAAGATTGAACTATCTTTTTCATTAAGTATTTCATATGCAAACCGTTTTCTTTATAACCCTCGGCTTACTTTCGTATACAAAGCCATGGGAAAAAGATAGCAGAAGATATAATTCTTTTGCTATTTGTTTCTCTATGACATAAATTAGCTTGAAGCCATTTTGTCTATTTATTTGGCTTACTTCACACATGGTAAATGAGTATCACACATGGTAATATCTTGAGTATTTCTGTTGCATAAATAAATATAATATTTATGATCGTAATCTTTGTGATGACCCAATAATGTAAACACACCGGCACAAATTAATTGTCGCCAATCAACGTACCGTATTAGCAAACAAAAATGAAATTTTCTTACTCAGGTGTTATTTACTCGAGTGTTCACTTGTGGAACTTTCTTTACTCAAGGAGTGTTATTTTTCACATGAAAGTCCATTTCAGTGAATAGTATTTATGAGTTTAGAAGAAGGTGGATGAACAACGCCAGGAATACTGTGTTTTATGTGGACGTCGGCTTGCGTGTGAGGATGCTTTTAAGGTTGGCAACTTCCGAAGCCAGTCTGGCAACCTCGGATTTGAGGTGCGAGTCGTCAGCGAGTTCCGCTCCCAGAGAAATTCCCGAATCACGTTCGTCGCTGCTGCCCTCAGCGTCCCAGGGGGGGCTGGCACTCGAGTGACCCGTCACCTCTGTCTCAGGCTCCGGTTCGCTCTTGATTCTCGTCTGAAGTGAAAGCAGTGCGGTGGCGACCTCCTGTAATCACACAATCATCATTCAAATCACATTCATTTTATATTCCCCCACACAAATATTCATCAATCCAATTAATCAATAAAATATTATTTTATGTGTTCCTCACACTCATGTTTGTCTAAATGGGGAAACATTTACATTTTTGTTTTTTCTGTATTATTGTTCCTTAGCGAAGTACTCTGCTTATTTGTGAGAATAATAATTTTATTTTTCATCAATCGAGATGAAATCAAATCTACCTAGTTGAACGTATTGAGCGAAGACAAGTCTAAGATTCAAGTCGACGGTTTTGCATTTCTTCTCATGCTTTTATGTATGTATGATCCGCATTTACGGTGAAACGCGGTAATAGATTTTCAAGAAATTTAACAGGTATTTTCCTTTTTGAATTGCGTGTCGAAGTAAATATAAGGTTGTTGAAATTTTGTACTCCAAGGATAATACAAAATATTATAGGAATAGGAATTTCCTCCATAGTCCAATATTACTGTGAAAATCAGACTATGAAATTATTCATGTTTAATCAGCTGTCGAGTGGATTATTAATTGCTTGCAAAGATGCATGCAATTAATATAACTCAATATAAATTAGCATTTCCTCTCCACGTTTCTCTGCTTTCAACTCGGGCTGGCCACTTGACAGTATTAGAGGTTTATAATTGCCAACATCAAAATATCTCATCCCTGAAGTTGGTACGGAATGGATAATACCATCAGAACTTATTGGAATTATATTTTCAATGTCACTGTCGTGTGCGAATCCAGCTTCAGGATTCAGAAACCAATAATTGAATAAAAATAGACGGAACATAATTGAATCAATTAGTGTTTTCACCAGAGATGTTATTGGAGCTCCATGATTTTGAGTAATGAGTTATTGATGAAAAACATTCATTTACATTCTTTGTAATTAATCTGATAATTACAATTGCAATAAATATTATGTAATGGATAAATCCAGAACTAAATCTATGAAGTCAATTTTCAAACACATGGAAGATGATACCAAGTGTAATGATCCATGGCCCACTTCACTTGAGACTGATTCTTGGTTTAGGATAATTGATAAAAACTCTTTCACAGTGATTTCTATAGCTTGAGTTTTCAGTTTTACATTGATTTTTTTTGTTCTACAAATTAATTACTATATTCTACAATTAGGATGTTTTCTAGGCATTTTCAATTGATAAACAACTTTTTCGGTTTTGAGAAAACCTAACAACAGGTCAAAGCAACTTACAGAACGCGAGTAGAACCAATGTTCATAGAGCTACTAGTAAATTATATTCATGGAAAAACCACACTGATTGATGATAAGTAAAATGATATTGATAAAGCCTAACCTACGACAGTACTCAACTCTGCGAGGGCTTGTTATAAATTTGTAGCATGGAATTTGTGTACTCATCTTTGAATGAGAGATTATATATAAAGGAATGAAGTTACACTTTATAATTGTTAAAGTTATTGGTGTAACTGAAGGAGGATATTGTTGTCTGCAAGTGCATCAAGGGTGTACAGTGTTTCTCCTTTTTCAGGGAAAATTGTCGCCCATTACTTTGCTTGAGGAATACAAGTTTCACTTTAGTAATTGGATGCATTAATAAAAATATTGATGCTACTGAAAGATGGGTTTGATGAAGCAGATCTGATAAAGACTGTTATTTAGTGTGACTGTTGGCTTTGACTCACCTTATCACCAAGATGTGTCTTATGCCGGAGCTTGTGGGGCAGACTGTTGTTGGCTAGAGCAATGGGCACCGAGCTCTCATCGCCGGACAACTCGAATGGGCTGCGACTCCTGCTCAGGTTCAGCACACTGCTGTTGGGCGCCTCCAGGATTGGTGGGTGCAGGGGCGGCAGCACCGGCTGGAATGGATACGGATAGGAGAGTTCTGAGTCGGTGGGTGGTGGAGAAGAGGACGCTGACGACGAAGAGGGCATGAAGGGCAGAGGCATGGTCACCATGGGTCTGTGGATGACTGCCGTTGGAACAGGCGTTGGGTGTTGAACTGGAGGCTGGGATCCACAGGATCCTACTACAGGAGGAGGCAGATTCGGTAGGGGCGGGGAAGTGCCTCCATCTCCATAGCATAGTTTCGCCCTTTTTGCCAAACTCAGTACTTGTTCGTTGGTGGGCAAAGTGGCCATTACCTGTTCCACACTCACCACTGTCTCCCCATTGATGCCGAATTTATCCTTGATTGCTGCCAACTGCGCCTTAAGTAGATGATTCTCCTTGCTCAATTCCACCACCCTCTGTTCCAATATCATATCGTTGAATCGTCGTTTCTCACGGGACCTCTTTGCTGCCTCGTTGTTTCTCCGCCGCCTGTCCCAATAGCTTTCGTCCTTCTTGTTGTCGGGGATGAATTCTCGCTGTTTGCGTTGTGAGAACAGTTCTTTGCGCTGCATCTGCTCGTATTCAGACAGACCGCTCATATCGCCGCAATTCTGTTGCTGCTGCTGTTGTTGTTGCTGTTGCTGTTGCATCTGCTGGTGAGGATTGTGGTGAGGGTGGGCGTAGGGTGACGGATAGGGCGTCTCGCCGTTGATTGGCGAGCCGCTCTGGCGCGCTAGAAACTCTGCTACCATCATCTGGCGTCTCAGAACATCTGAAACACGCAAAATTCCACCTTATAAGACATTTATACTATTGAATCATCATATAGTAGTTAACAGACAGGAGTCTATTAACATGGGAAAATGCATATTACTAGAATGTTCACGTAATCATCTCCATTCATTGAGCAAATCATTTAAAGTGCTATATGCTCAAATTTTCAATAATGTTCAAGAAGACATCAATGTACCCAGAGAAAATGTGTGAAAACAATGACTGAGTGAAAATAATCAAGTTAAGAAGAAGGAAGAAGAGGATTTGCATGAAGGAGTGGGAGAGAGGAAATAATGAAGGAATACAGGAGGAAATAGAAATTGGAAGAGAGAAAAAGGAATTATTAGGAGAAAATTAATAACAAAAAGGATAAAAATATGAGTAGGAGATGCACACGAGGTAGAAGGTGAGGATAAAATATGATAGAAAGGAGAAAGGAGAGCAGGGAGAATAAGACTAATGAAAAATTAAAAAATGAGAATCATCAGGAAATCAAAGAATAGTAGAAAGATTGAACAAAAATCAATGAATGACATCTATGAAACTCTGATAATCTGGAAGAATCTCTGGAAAATATGAAATGCGAAGAGTATAAAAATAAGAGAGGATTGGTAAACAAAAGAAGAAAAATAACAGGAACAAATAATAAGGGAGATAAAATAAGTGGAAAGATGAAAATTTGGAAGGATTGGAAAATAGAAAAGGGAGAATAAATACTGTGTCAAAAATGAGGATGAAGCAGTGGAAAATTGAAAGATCAAAAATAATATTGAAACAAAATCAAATAGATCAGAGTAACAAGAGAATGAATCAAAGCAAAAAGGAAAAACTATGAGAAAAAGATTGGGATGTGGTAGGAGAGAAGAAGAAGAATTGTAATTTTTACCAAAGTTCATAGACCCGGGTGCGGCGCAACGCTATTACTAGCGCGAGAATCCATCAAGGTCATTCCCGTTTGGCCTTCCTTCCACAGCACAGTACCTACACATTATATATACTCAGTGCAATGCACTCCTATGCCCTGCTTGCGTAACTGGCCCCCTTCCCCCAACCACCCCAGAAGTCAGTCATGTGGAGGGGAGCCGTCCTACCGTCACCAACACCACATTACACCTGTGTTCTGTGTTCTCAATTCTCAAGCCAAATTCTCTATTTACCACATCACCACATCAAAACAAAACTAGTCGTGAATCAAGCTCTTTCTCGAAAATATCTAGTCATTGTTGAGAAAATAGTCTGATCAAATCAAATATCATTTATCCACTCCTGAATCTTATCCATTTGAGCAATAAATCATGAAAATCACAAATACAGAATTATACTTCTAGCAGACGGAGATGACTCACAATTCAGTAAACCGTCACAAAACTAATAGATCAACTAAGAACTATTCAAAAACCGAATAAAGATTTTAAAGAATAATCTGTTGGTTGAACTTAATACACTTAATTAGCATGAGTCTATAAATACTAAGCATGAACATCGAGTAAACAAAACGGAGTTCATAATTCACCAAATAGTAACAAAAAATGCATATATCAGTCAAACAATTCTCGAGAATATGAATGGTGTTCAAAATATTATTAAAAAACTAATAAATCCACTCGATAAGCTAATATACAAAATGCAATATATCTCACATGTCAAATCACTTGGCGAAACCAGATTCACAATATTTCACAAACCACTAGTTTCCAATGGAAAATTATGGAAAACGTCAATTGACATCATTAAGATATTTGAAAAAAAAAATCATTAAAGATAAAAGGCTAGCCCCGACAGACTGAAATCACACCACAGCCCAAACTACTGAGCCTACAAACTTGAAATTTTGCACAATTGTTTATGATAGCCTCAAAACATCCACTAATAAAGGATTTTCAGAAATTTGCCCCCCTGAGGGAGCTGGGGCCCCCAAAAATTGTGTACTTTTTAACCGCTCATTGCACAGCAAAGTCAAGAGGTTTTTTTTGTTCAGCTACGAAAAAAATCAGATCTATGCAGAAAAAATCCGACCAGGAGCAGAGAGGGGTCCAGGAGAGGGATTTTTTTGAAAATTTTCATGTAAAATCACACTGCAGCTCCAACTAATTGGCCGACAGACTTAAAACTCTGCACAAATATTCTTCAAACATGCTAGAGGCACACTAAGAACGGATTTCGAGATATTTTTCCTCTAAGAGTTTCAAAGGATGAAAAAGGATCCTATTTAGTAAGGCTATGAACATGATAAGGTGAATGCCATATGGAACTGATATAATTGACACATGATATTCTAACATATGTTGTAATCATTGGAAAGCTTAAAATAATTTTATCAATCAGCTGATCGAATTTAATTTTCTGTGGATCGAAAACGCGAGCTTATTGCCACGTGTTTGTTCCATTGTTGTATGCTTATGCTTGGCCTTCTATCAGCTGTATATGGAGTCTCATACATTCCGATTAGAACTGAGCACAGAGATTTTCTTTGGTTAGGAGTTTGTTGATAATTATTTTTTCAAATTTAAATTTCATTGCAAACAAAAAAACATTGAAAAATTTCTTATTAGACAACAAGATTACAAAAACAAGATGTCAAACATGAACCTACATTTATTTGTAGCACGGCCAGAAAAAGACAAACTTGAGTACTACTAGCCATGAGTTCATTCAATATAACTTATATTCTTGTGTTAATATTTTGTGAACAAAAAGTACGAGTTGATGAGAGATGTGAGTAATTTCTTATATTTGATCTCAATAGTTATTCATATTGTAGTAGTCTGGGTCACTTCAATCAAAGTTTTTCATTTTGTAGCTAATAAATTTCATACATATTGATTGTCCATAATGTATCCAGTGTCCATAAAGGAAGTGATTGAACTAATCAAAATTATTGGCTCACTGGTTCTTCATAGAATTTATAGTATTCCTGGTGATTGAGCCTGTCTTTTTTCAGCGTTGACTATTAATAATAAAGCTTTATTTACAACTAGCTTACCTGGCGAACTTCGCACCGCCAAAAAGTCAATGTATCTCATGTCACACTTTACTTTATTTGGTGAATCATGAAATTTATCTGACAATCAATATCATTTACATCTGAATACGGACTTCCTATGTGCTTGGTCATGCAGCATTCATTATTCCCAAAACATATTCTTCTCAATCAATTGGTAGTAATATCTAACAGTAAAGTGTTGAACTAAAAAAAAATAGATAGGATAAATCAGTGTTTCAAAGATGAATTCAATGTTTTCATAGTTGTTGATTGTCAACAGATGGTCCAGGAAATATGCGATGTACGATGAATCACACAGAATTACATATTCTTTCCATCTTCCATTTTAGGATGAATATAAGCTAAGCTAAATTTAAAAAAATCTGGTGTGGTACACTCACACAACTTTCCTTGCTCATATTTGAAACTACGATCAGACTTCTGTATATGTGTATATATAATTGTATTCAGAGTCCTTTTTCTTTGTGTAAATTGTGTGAAACTCGATGATTTTTTTAGTCCTCATTTTTTTTGGAGTCGTCAAAACAGCTGTTCTATAGATGAAATATCTCGACAATGTGTTATTTTTATGAACTACCTACCTACCTTATGCACGGGAAGGAGGTTACAAAGTCCAATTCTCAAGGATGGGGTGGACCCCCCATTAGTTTCCCAGAAAGGAGTCTCATGCCAATTGATAGAGCTGATGGATAACTATACAGGCTATGAATTTGAAAAAAATCGGTCAAGTTATTTTTGAGAAAATCGTGAAAAACATGGTTTTTTAGTAATTTTCCGCCATTTTTCTCAAGAATATTACGGAGCTCCTGCAATTTTCTCAAAAATGAGACTCATGTCAGTTGATAGGGCTTATAAATAGCTATCCATGGTATAAATTTGAAGAAAATCGTTAGAGCCGTTTTCGAGAAAACCGTGAATAACAAGGTATTTTAGTGATTATCCGCCATTTTTCTCAAGAATATTACAGAGCTCCTGAAATTTTCCCAGAAATGAGACTCATGTCAGTTGATAGGGCTTATAAATAGCTATCCATGATATAAATTTGAAGAAAATCGTTAGAGCCGTTTTCGAGAAAACCGTGAAAAACATGGTTTTTCAAAAAAAAATGGAAATTATTCTGTCATTAATTAATGCAATATGAACAACTCTCTTCCATCAGGTGAATAATTTTTTTCTAACATTTTCCGGTTACTCAATGATAGGGGAGTGATAATTATTTGTATAGGTCTTCTAAGGAGCCATTATCTACAGCTGGTACCAATAAACTACACTTCAACTCCAAACTACCGTTGTAATACCAGTAGCCTACACAATTTATCATAGGGTGACGTGTTTATTACAGCTGGTAACTTTAGATGCTAAATCATATTATCTCAATATGATCTTGAATCATGATCATCTTTCCGTTCTTTGGTAGCCGCTAGGCCGACAATTTCGAAAACATAGGTCTGTAAAAAATGGATTAATAAATAATAATTATTAGCCACCCTATTAAAATTTCTGGTCGGAAACCATCCCCAATATTCACACAACATATTCCCAAAGTTTCATGCCGTTATGTCAAATATTTTTCAAGTCATAGGGAACAAACACACAAACAGACATTCATTTTTATAAATATATATATATAGAAGATAGAAGATTTCATTTGGCTCAAACAAAAGCCTCTCTAAATGGAGGTAGAATGATAAGGTTGACAGCTTTTAGTTCTGTTGTTTTAACATTTTTTTTCAAATCACTTTCAAAAAGTTCATTTAGTACCTACTATTGTATTTGAGACACTTCTGGCGCTATCATAGTTTCACAACTATTCTGTTCCACACTCCTATCTCTTGCAGTCGTTAACCATATCCATAATAAAATAAAGAATTGGCTTATACACGTACGGGATAGGAAAATTATGTTTGACGCATCATCACGTCTGAACTACTGGACTAATTAACTTGAAATTTTGCATGTAGGCTAGATTCTTAATTAACCAAGGATGGTTATAGGCCTATTTTCAATTCTTCAAAATTTCATTACGTCAAGTTTTCAGATTATCAAGTTTAAAAATAGATCCTTACGAAGCACGAGTTCCTGCTAGTTAAAGATATTTCAATTCTCAACTTGAAGCTTTCCATGATGGTATAACAATAATAATTATTATACATATAATACAAATGAATGGTAATGCTTATGCAATGTGCATACCAGTAGTCGGTTCAATCTACAAGTAGATTTACATTAATGACTAAGAAGACCTCTGTATAACCCTTTGTGAAAGAAAATTCGAGTAAAAGATGTTTAGTAGAAGGTGATGGTATCAAATATTGACGTGATCAGATTTGACAAAATGTGTGTCAGCATTGCGCGATTTGATCAGGGGCAACTGCAGCCGTGCTGTATTGGTTGCTATTGCTTTTATAGCTGATATATATATATACAAAATATACATAGAGTAGACTACATTCTATTCTAATAAACTACAGGCTAGAATCGTCGCATTGGAATTGGACATTTAAGTCTCATTCAAAACATTCATTCAACGATTGTTAAACCGATTTCTTCCATTGGTACTTATTGCTATAGTTAAAGTAGAAAGTCAATAATACGATTGAAAATTTAAAAAGGATGAAGATTGTGTGTGCTTTGATGATTATCCAAATAGTAATAGACAATGACAATTACCAGAAATCACAAATATCCAAGCGAAACTTGAAAACCTTGCCAGAGTACAATAAACGAGACTTTAAAGAAACCACAAGGAATTGAACTGTGGAGAATCTGGACAAGTATTGGAATAGTATCAGAATTCTATTCATCATTAGATTAAAGACAATACGAAGCTATTGTGTCCTATGGTTAGCCGTCAACTGGTAACCGTGGATCTATGAGACTCATGGTAATTTTTGATTTTTTCTAGTGACAACCTGCTTCCTCTAATCCTCTCAACTCCTCAATACCTTCAAGTTTGTGCATCCTGAAAAGCCTTGATTGGTTGTCAATGTATTACCTCTCTCTAGGATTTATTTATTTTCAGCCAAAGTTTTGTTTGGGTCTCACAAACCCTACAAAACCAACTGCGTTTCTTGATTTTTCTTGGAAATCTCAATACAAGAAAATGGCATCTTCTCTACAAGAAATAGCAACAAATAATTGTCCAGTTTCTCTGATACTATTTGGGATATTCTACAGCTACAGGAAAGTGACAATGACTCTGATGTATTTAATAAAACAATGACCAAAATTGTGTACTCTGCGACATACTAACAGTGAAGGTGACCATGGTGATGGAGTTGAGAATGAAGATGTTGAGCAGTAAGACAACATTAAAAAACACCTGAAGAACAACAAAATAATACAAATTCTTGAAATGGCCGAGAAAGAAGCGAGTTCAAATGGTCAAAGAGGACTCCACAGCGCACTACAAGAAATCAGGAAACATAAAAATTCAAACCAGCACAGAAAATTTCCATGAGTTTATATTGCCCATCTTATATATTTTTTCAATCTTTACTCATTCAATTAAATAATTATCCATTTGTGAAAATAAGAAATTCAACTATTATACCATGTTGTTTCTACTAAAACCCATTTATCTTATTTTTAATTTGTTAATAATCGTTTTAAAAATACAAATTAATATTCAATAATGGGTTTCAGCTTACAAAACTACCACGCTGCCCTCCCACAGTTGTCTGTTGTTACATACACTACTTGCAAAGAAACTATTTTTTCAATGGATTATCAAAAGAGGAATATTCCAGACCTAAAACATCACCTACAAGTTTGACACATCACCGGTAAGTTGAGGGTTAGACTTGAACGAGCTTTTACACATTAAAAGTAGCTCTTGGAGGAAATCTATTTAGCATTGGATGGTCAGCTACAGAAATGTAAACAATAATTACATAAAATTCAATGAGCTCAGCTAATGATTTGATGCAACGAAAAAATTGAAACAATCTATGCGTCCAGCTTTCATAATGTTTAACATCAATATAAGGCCTAAGACAAACCCTTTGAATAGTTAACAATTTGACTCTTCATCATCATTATCAATCATGAAAAAATAATAAATTGGACTATTTTAAAACCAATAACAATGGTAATATCCAAGCAAAGCATCAATAATTACCATTATTTTTGTTTAAAAATTCTCTTTAGTTGAAAATTATTTGATGACGGCAACCTGTATTTTGTATCGTGATTTGTAATAATCACGAGGAATATGCTCAGTTTAGTTGTAGTTGAGTTTAATTTAACCTAAAAAAAACTAGAATCTTATCTACACTGTCTTGCATCTTCTTTGGTTTAGGGTTTGGAATGAGCAATTAGAAATAATACACCTAACTGGCTGGAATGTTCGTCGAGTTTTCATATCAAAACTTTTATAAGTTAATCCAAGTTATGAGTCTACTAATAATCCATGTAATTTGTGAGTTTAAAGGTAGAAAAATAAAATGTATATCTTCTTTTAGCTGGTTCTAGACAATTCAATGCAATTTCGAGAGACAATAAATACACAAGACAGTATAAACTAGAACAGCTCATTTTTTCACTTCATTAGTGCCAATGTTACTCAGTGCTCGGTCAAAGGACTCTTTCAAGTGGTTCAAGTGTGGTATCGGCACCAAGCACGGGTAATTGTTACATCACTTCAATTGCCACTCGACTCTTGGACGTTGTCGCTATCCTTGGAAATTAGAAGGTCGGCTGATTTGAAAGTGTGTGAGTGTGCGTGCGGCAGTTCATTCAACACTACCACTCGTTCACTAACTGCTCTTCAAACTGCCAGATTGTCACTATATAAAACACTGGTATGAACAGTCATAGAAAACTGGTACTGTTGATCCCCAACCTCTGTTGGCTCGTGTACTACTTTAAAAGCTTGTATTGCAATACTGTGTAACTGAAAATCAAGTTTACTGAATCATATTTTCAAATCGTAGGCTATAGCTGACATGTATTACGAAGAGATAATACAATTTACTCATGCTTGGCAATTATAAATAATATTGTTAAAAGATTTTTAGAATTTAATAATAGCTATATTTAAATTAAATAATTAATTCAATAATTAATTATATCAGCCACTTGAGATCTAAACCAATGTGTGGTCACCACTTGAACCACAAGTGTTCCGTCAAAGGACTCTTTCAAGTGGTTGGTAACAGTAATGTCGCACCTCGTGTCTCAATTTCAGAATTTATATTATGTTCTCCATTCAGATTGTAAGAAATTGATGAGTTCTAGAAAACCGTGAAAAAGCTGAATGTTCTCCAGTACGGTATGAACTTTGTTAAATTTAATGATGTGGTATCATGGTTGAAGAAATCCAATGAAGTTGAACCGATACATAAAAATGAGATATATAATATTATTGTGATTCAAGATATCACCAACAAACTTGAAAAGTGGGATTATTTTCTAATTGGCCAGTTTTATGTAGAAGAGCTACTACCTACTAATCATATGAAATTTTGAAAATTGAGGAACTAAAGGCACTAAATTGAGGAACATCAGAAAGGCACTAAACATGAATATGATGTTATTAATGTTGTTGAGCTATTGTCAATGGGTTAATTGAACATTATTATTTTTTAATATCATGATACTACAGTACTAGAGTACTTCACTCTCATTAAGATCATTATGAAAATATCCCTTAAAGATTGTTTTCAGATTTTCTGTGTTGTCTTGATATGTAAGTTTCATTGCAAGATTATTTTTTTTTGTTTTGTGACAGAATAGAAAGAGAATGTTCACTTCATGAAAAAATTGATTAAACCAGAAATTTCGGAACTGCAGCAGCTTTTGAGATTTTGGAAAAATAAAATTGAAAAACGTATTCCTCAAACTTATTGTATAATTACTTGTGATGGTTTGCGAATTGCAATTCACTTCCAGTCGGTAAAAAGACTTGATCTAGTCCGCTTTTAAGGCTACAAAAATAAATTTTTATTATTCTTGAATGCAGCTGCATAATGTACACTTCAAGAAAGCAGTGCTTCACGATTAAAACGAGATTATTATCCTCAATTAATAATCAAAATTTCCATAGAAGGTCAGAGTCTGATTCCAAAGATATGGATGATTTCTAGGAGAAAATCAAAGCGTAAATAATGTGGTATTATAATGGCTCGTTCCGTGATCTCTATGGATCTTTTGAGTCACTGTACAATAACTCAGTGAACGTTACTTCAGGGTCATTATTTTTATAGCTTCAAGATTATCGCATTTATACTAACAATAATTTTTGTAAATTGAAAGGTTTTCCAGGTCTTATGACCTGCATTTTATCTGTTTACTCCAGTTATGAGCACCAACCAGTATTATGAGCCTTCAGTTTCGATTGAGTAGGGTGTTGATTCAATAACGCTAACATTTCCACTTAATTATTTTCTGAATATTTTCATAGCTACAGTGGGGAAATTATTGGAGAATTCAGATATGTTTTCAGATCTACCAGATAACAGAAACGGATAATCACCCAAATTGGGAATACCGATTGAAGATTAATTAAGATGCATGAGGTACTGAGTACCTATAAGACCTAATGATAGTTTCATTTTTCAATAGAACACTTACAATGCAAAGTGATCATGGTAACGAATGTCATTCGACTGAGAATATCAAACTAAATGTCATTAACTAATAGCAGAAACTCATGACATGTACTTGGGAATTTTCTAATAGTATTCTCTTGGAATAAATGCCTACTTGTACCTGGACTTAGGTCCAGACATATTAATTTACCCATGAATGATAAATACGAATCATTATGCACTATTATTAATAATAGAAGAGGTCAGCTGACACATCAAGATAAAGTAGAATCAATCAATTGAACTTATTGCGCATCAGTAGGTAATACTTATCTATACCGTACTAATAATTACGCACAGGAAAATACGGCTAGCACACAAGCTTTTCTTATGCTATTTATGCAAACTTATGTTATTTATCATGCTTAGGTAAATCAGCGTTCATTTTTTTCTATACATAAATTTGTATCTTTGGTATATTTTGTCTATTTTATTTATATTTACAGATTTTTTTATATATCTAAATATATTTTTTGTTATCTAATATGAAAAAATTGAATGAGAAGGTTTCATAGGTTATCGATAGCGTGAAAACAACGGACAATGAAACGGTAAACGCTGTTTTAGCCTATAGTCGACTACAGTATAATAAAGCTGTGGCTTTGGTCTTTGGTCTTATGACCCACTTTTAAGCTAGTCTCAAGGTAGCGGGTAGCAACGGTTGGAGGGGTAAAGGGAGGAGGGGGGAGGTGGAGGAGGAGAAGTGACTTTAACCACTCAGCCTACAAGATCACTCACAACTCGGAGAAGTAAATTTCATAGAAGCATACATTGGAGAACTTTAAACCGTATTGTCTTTGCAGTATGAATGAATTAAACTTTCAACATAAAGGCGTATATGATTTACACTCAAATCATCCCTTACACGTAACTTGGTGATCCAGATGAAATACAACCAAAATATTTGAAAATAATACAAAAATTGCCATATCTTTCAATAATTTAATTGCAATATCATGCAATGACTTACTATTATTCAAGTCAATGAAAATTACTCAAAGGCAATTAACCCAATTCAATCAAAAATTGAAAAATCTAATTTGACATGCTATATTGATATTTAATCTAGTCAATTGTATTGAAAAACAATAAAACAATTTTATTTGTATCTGAAAGGTATGCATTTTTTATTCCTGAATTTAACTGTATCGCTGATATGAGTGAAAAGTCATCATTTAACTATAGTCTATAATTATTCTGATTTAACAGGCGGTGTTATTTTGCAAAAATGAGTTTTGTGGCAGTGAATACTCTCGTTCAAATCATTTATAAATACATTATTACAAAACATACAGGCAAAGTTGAAGAGATCATAACTGATAAGAAAAGTTGGAATAAGGATGTAGAGTAGACGATAGAATTTGAATCTCACTTGAGCATGGTTCATACTATTTCATTGACAGCAGAATTTTTTTTTCTCAAAGTGGGTAGACTACCACTTTCCCATTTACTGTGCTCAACATTTTATTACTTTTTTGTTTCCCCCTACAACTTTTATGTATAGTTGAATTCAAAAGATTTGAAAAATAATGCTGTGCCATGGGTTTTCTTGGATTGTGCAATCCTTCAAGATGCAGAAACCACTAACCAATTAGAAACATATATAATACCAGCATCTTCCTAAAATATTCCCTCACAAGTATCTTCTAATCCCTTGATTGGAAATCATGAAGGGAAATAATTTCAAATCATAGGCGGTGATTAATAATAATAATAATAATAATAATAATAATAATAATAATAAGCAGTAAGTTCAGTAAGCATCTGAACTCTGATCATAATAATCATGACCTTTCAAGCAGGTGGCTGACAGATGGAAGTCTTTTCCCAGAAACAGAAGGCTTTATAATTGCTATGCAGGATCAGGTTGTCGCTACCAATGCCTATAGAAGACATATCATCAGAGATCTGAGCATAAGTGATAAATGCAGGCTTTGTAACGCTGCAGTAGAAAGTATTCAGCACATAGTTTCAGGCTGCTCAATATTGGCACCAAAAGAGTATTTGAGGCGACATAATAACGTTGCAAAAATAGTGCACCTGAAATTGCAGCAGGAATTTGGCTTCTTTGAAGAAATGCCCCCATACTATTATTACTCTCCTCCTGCATTTATTGAGAGAAACCAGATTAAGATCTATTGGGATGTTCAAATGATCACTGACAGGCAAGTCATTCATAACAAGCCTGACATCCTAATGTTGAACATGAATCAAAAAGAAGCCTTGATAATTGATGTAGCCATACCAGCAGATGAAAATTGTCAAAGAACAAGAGGTGAGAAATTGAGGAAGTATCAAGAGCTAGCATTTGAGCTCAAAGATATGTATGGGCTCAATAATGTTAGAATAATCCCAATCGTAATATCTGTGAATGGTCTGGTTCTTAATTCAACAGTGGAGAGCTGTAAGGCTATTGATGTCTCAGAAACTCTGGTAGGGAAAATGCAGAAGTCTGTTCTGCTTGATACAGCTCGCATAGTACGCCAAACGCTCCAACATATTTTGGTAAAATACTCCATCAATAATAGAAAATAATGCCAAGAGGTTGCATAAATTTTGCCCCTCTTCGCATAAGCTATCCGCAACTGCGTGAAAAAGAGAAAAATAATAATAAAAATAATTTCAATTTTTTCAATTTCAATTTCAATTTATTTATTTCAATTTTCACAATATTACATTTCACCAAGTACATATATAATAACCTCTCTAGCTATTTAGCTATTTGAGAGGTATACAGTTAGAAAATTTACAGACAATAATTATTTTAAAACAATTTGACATTTCCAATGAACACAAAGTCAACAAAAGAAGTTCGAAAACAGTTCAGTACAGATTGTCGGTACACTTTTTTAGCATCCCACTTTGGCACAGTATTCTGATCACAGATATCCATACAGAAGGCATTTGCTGCCAACTTGATTTTCATCGTCACAGCCACAAATTAATACACACAGGTTACAACCAAGATTTATCTAGTTACTCTTGCTAAAACTCATTTTGATTTTTTTTTATAATAATAATTTATTATAACCTTTCTTTCATCAGAGTATAAACATTACAAGAAATAAACTCAACAAAAAACATTTTTTTTCTACTATTTTCAATTTTGAACCCTTAATTGCTCAAATTATACATCGTATTTTTATGTGTTTCCATTAAATCTTGTTGAATATGACTTTATTATCTAACAAACAAATCTACTTATACCAGGCTCAATTCAGTGTTTATAAATAATATGGAAGTTATTTATATAATTGGTAGCATGAAAATTATTTATAATAATCCGGAAGTAAACTTCTAGCTTTAAATGCGCTTTGAACCATAGCCAACTTATTATAACATTGAATCAAGTATTCTAACCTCATTAACATTTACAACGGGTAAGTCATTTAATAATTTCAATCAGAATAATCTAAAGTTATGCTAGCTATTTTTCCTATTCGTTATTAATTCTCATAAAATATGCCTTCCATTTCCTTTTAGCTTCACATTTCCTTTCCAAATTTCTTAATTCTATGGGGAGAGAGTTCAATAAATCGGGTATTCTATTATTAGGTAAGTTTTTCCCATAAACATTATTATATCTCTGCGTTCTGTAATTTCTTTGTCGCAGCCCATAAACAATTTCATTTAATACTCTATATTCCTCTTTAAAATAGTTCCTTGACAAGTCATGGTACTTGGCTAATAAATCAAATGATATAATTCCCAGCAGATTTCTTTCAATTTCATTAAACAACGTTTGAACAATTCTTCTCATAGTCCTCTCCAATGGCAATTTTACGTATTGAGGGGCTAGGGAGTATACTGTTATTCCATAATTAATAATACTCTGTATCATTGAGAAGTATATAATTCTTTTGGTATTCACTGGAAAGTAATGACTAATTCTAGAACACTTGTAAAGCGCCACCTTCATTATTCTTGTCATTATATCAATATGTGTTTTGAATCTCATATGTAAATCAAAGTTTATACCCAGATGTTTAATACTATCATTAACTGGAAGGCGTTGACAGTTGCATACTACTCTATTCTCTCTTAAGCATTCTGTTTTATGACATACCACGTTGAACAAGTTAAAAGCATTTACAGTTATTCTATGGTTCTTAAATATAATCATTTGAGTTTTCTGAGCATTCATCTTGATAGAATTATTGTAAAAATATTTCACTACCATATTCAGATCCTGCTGCATGTTTCTCAAGCCCATTTGTAAATCACTATCCATGACATAGAGTAAATAGAGTAAATATCATTTACATAGAGTAAATTATCGTCTGCATATTGTAGTATACTACCCTTGAATGCTAGACTAGCCAAATCGTTGACATAAATATTGAAAAGTGTCGGCGAGATTATACTACCTTGAATTAATCCGCATGTCTGATTATAACCACTACTAATTGATCTACCTATAATGACGTGCAATCTCCCATCCCTAAAATAGTCCTCAAATATCCTAAGAAATTTTCCACCAATGCCTATCAATTTTAGTTTGGATAGCATGATCTTATAATTCACCAAGTCGAATGCCTTACTCAAATCTGTTGCCACCGCTATTACAAACTTATTATCATTCAGTGCACCATTGATGTCATTTGTCATTTTTTCTAATAAGTCAATAGTAGATTTCTTATTAACAAATCCGTATTGTGAATTATTCAAAATATTATGTTTGTCTAAGTATTGTTGCAACTGCATACATAAGTAGTGCTCTAAAATTTTCATTATAACAGATACTGAGCCTACTGGCCTATAGCTTTCTAAATTTTTTCGAGAACCCTTTTTAAAAATAGGTCTAAGGTAAGTTACTTTCAATAAATGTGGTATATTCCCAGTATCAACAATTTGCTTAATTAAATGCATCAAAATCAATTTCAAATAATATAAGTTGGACTTTATATCCTGCGGTCTAATTTTATCAGGGCCTGCAGAAGATTTGTAATTAAGCTTATTTACTGCTTTGATTAATAATTCTTGATTAATTTTTCTCAGATTCATGCTCATTTTATTGCCAATAGTATAATTGCCTTCCTCAAATTGTGCCGCCAAGTCAAATGGCTCTCCATTCATCTCATGATTTATTTTTTCAACACTTTCTTTGAAACAAAAATTAAACCCTTCTAGTAGATTAGACATTTGATGCTCATCATTAATCTGGAAACTACTCTTAATTGAATCTAAAATAGTAGGTTTACTTTTCTTATTTATAAACTGATTGATTGTCTCCCAAGTTTTCTTGCTGTCATTCAAATTATCAGAAAGTATCCTATGATAATACAATCTTTTCTCATTACGAATCTTGAATGTAACCTCATTTCGAATCTTCTTAAATTGATCTCTTAATTCCAAGTTGTATTTATCTTTTTTCAACCTATTCCAAATATACTCTTTCCTATCTATTAAATTCCTAATACTATCATTGAACCAGGGATTTTCTTCTTACGTCTATTGAATTTAACTTTTATTGTACTTTTATCATATATACTTGTAAATTTTTTCAATATCTCATTGTAGATCTCAGATGGGTCTGTGATATCCAATATAGGCCACCAATTTTCATTTTGAATGAAATAATTAACTCGACTATTCAAAATTATACTTTTACAATCATCAATATTCTCCATATGAACATATGAATTATTTTTCATAACAATTTTCAAACCTGTCCAATAGTGATCAGCAATTTTATTTTCAACAACAAAAGATGAAAATGAGAAATCATCGTGCAATTTAACATTGATATGGTCTAGACATTTAGACACTAATACATTATCATACAATTCCTCTCTAGTTGGTTTCTGAATACTATTATATAAACCATTTGAATGCAATACACTTAAATAATTATCTGATCCATACATGTATGACATATAACAAATATTAATATCTCCCATCATAACAATATTATTTTCATTTTTAATCCTTTCCAAGGATAAAAAATACTCTAGCTCTTCATTAAACAAATTGACATTTTGATTGGGAGGCCTGTAGAATGCTGCTAATATCATCTGTTTCCCATTATTATTAACTCTTAGACACATCATTTCAGCGGATTTAAACTCTATTACAATCTCATCGACACTCCAACCATCTCTATAAAAAATTGCCAATCCTCCCCCTCCCCTTCCATCTGATCTACATTTAAATTTATTTCCAAATCCCGGAATCCCGTATAAATTTGTTTCTTCATTTCTTAAACTAATTTCCGTTAATACAATAAAGTCTTCTTCATTAATTACATTATCCAATTCTATCCTTAAATTATCCCAATGTTTTCTCAAAGATCTTATATTAGTGCATAGAAATCTTATTTCATTACCGGACACAATCTGCTTTTTCAAAAAAACCCTAGTCTTATTCAAACTTTGAAAACATAATGTATCAACGTATAAATTCAAATCCTCATTATCCAATTGATGCATAAAAATTATTATATATATATATACAGATTCAGTTAAAAATTAGTACAAAGTAGGAAAAAAAAAACTATGTGACAATTATCCTATATTGTTTTAAGTTCTTATTGTGTAAGTGATTAGCAGATTTAATAGAATATTGCTTTAATGAAAAAAATGTGAATGTATTTACTGATAAACTTAATTGGCCTTGGATCGATTAAGTCAATTCATTTTATCCAGATCGTCCAACTTGATAATTCGAATAGCCTTAGATAACTTATCTTTTTTGACCATTATTCTATCACCGTTCATCCACACAAACTTATAATTTTTCACCTTATTAAACTCTTTCACTTTCATCATCAGCGAATTAAAATACAGAGTTAGATGATCGTTGAAGTATATCGCTCTTTTTGGACGATGTGGATTTATTAATCCAGTATCTGGTTTCTTTTTTCTTGCTGCTTTAATAATTTTATCCCTAACCGCTCTAGAGTTCAATTGCAGAATTGCAGGACTATGAAGTTTATTTTTCGATGGCAGTCGGTGAGTTGAGATATCTTTTAATCCTATTTCGATTTCCATTTTTCCCAGCAAAGTTAACACATTCTGAGCTAGATCTTCCTCTTTTTCGAAAGGTATAACTGTAAGAATTACATTCCTGGATCTTGCATATTGCTTTTCACATTCCACTGTTGTTCTTAAATCATCCAACTCTTTTCTTAACTTTGCCGATTCTCCTTGAATAATTTCCATATCCTTCCCCATTTCTCCTACCTTAAGATCTATATTCGCAATCATATCCTTCATTTCATTCATCTTTTCAGTGATTATTTTATCCTGTTTGGCAAACAATTTTTCCATCATACTTTTCATTGCGATGAAAGCAGGGTCTGTAGAGTCTTCTTCAAAGCTATTCAATCTACTCCTGGATCTACATTTAGGACATTCCCATTCATTTTTTTCTGCACTCCTTTTGCCTTCCACGTACTTTTTGACACACCCGAACAGTTATAATGTAAACCAGACTGACACCTGCTGCAGGTAATAAAATCATTATCATCCGGTAGATCTTTATCGCAAACTGAACAGTTCATTGTTTTTCTTTGTTTAATATTCAACTTTAATGAGAATTATGAAGTTACTTACGAAAATAGATTTCAGTTTTGTACTCACTTCCCAGTCTTTAACCTCAAAATGAACTGTCACTGCAGGCCGGTTTCTAAATAATCACTCACCCACAGCTATTTATCACTCCTAATACTTTCGATCACTTTTCTAGCCTAAACGTACTTAAACATATTATTTATATTAATTTACTTTTTTAGAATTGACAAATCTAAACTAGAGCTTCGAACTTAGATTGAATCCATGCACTGCTACCTTGATCTTTTTTAGTAAATATAATAATAATAATGACGTTTTATTTTCAACAGTACAATATACAAGAATACAAATTCATAACATCCTAAGCTTGGCTTTCGCCGTCAGCTTGAGTTGAGATTTTTCATTATTTTATTTATGATAAGAATTACAAAAATATTTGTTTCAAAAGTAACATTCAAGAGAAATTCAAAATATACAAATAAATCGAACATAACAGAGAGATAAAAGCGAAACAATTTTCAGAAAATCTCAATGGGCTATTCCACAGTTTAAACACATGCAGAGACATTATATTGAACAGAATGCGACTTGTCTTATTTCATTTGTTTTCAACTTATTGACATTATCCATACATGCTTACCCGACTTCAATAGTTGAAATTCTCCATCAAGAACCACCGATAATACCAAGCCACTCTACATAACTCAACCAGCCCACGCCAATTTCCTCCGTTCACCACTCCCAGGTACTCATTTTCTGTGAGAGTAGATTTTCCCAGCCACCTTCGTCACCACTCACTCAACACCAAACACCGCGCCACAAAATGAAACGTGTCCTCTCTTTCACCCGCATTACACATGGAACACAGTCTAATTTTTCCCGCTAACCACGGTCTGTCATTCACATTTACATTTCTCAATTTCCTTAAATTTCAAATTTAATTAACTTCACTTTTCCAATTTTTCAGATTGTCTAAACTCAAATCAACATTGGCACCCAGCTCCTGCAACATATCTAACCAGCTCTTATACCAGAATACTCTCTTTTTTACTTTCCTTGCCCTACTACCATAGGTAAGGAAAGTATTGCTTTCCAAAAAAAATTAAGGTACCCCGATTTCAAGTTTTCTATACGTTTCAAGGTCCCCTGAGTCCAAAAACATGATTTTTGGGTATTGGTCTGTGTGTGTGTATGTGTGTGTGTATGTCTGTGAACACGATAACTCCATTCCTAATTAACCGATTGACTTGAAATTTTGAACTTAAGGTCCTTATACCATGAGGACCCGACAATAAGAAATTCAATAGAATTCAATTCAAGATGGCGGAAAAAATTGCGGATAATTACTAAAAAACCATGTTTTTCACGTTTTTCTCGAAAATGGCTCTAACGATTTTCTTCAAATTTATACCATGGATAGCTATTTATAAGCCCTATCAACTGGCATAAGTCTCATTTCAGGGAAAATTTCAGGAGCTCCGTAAAATTCTTGAGAAAAATGGCGGATAATGACTAAAAACCATGTTTTTCACGGTTTTCTCGAAAACGGCTCCAACGATTTTCTTCAAATTTATACCATGGATAGCTATTTATAAGCCCTATCAACCGACATGAGTCTCAATCCTGAGAAAATTGCAGGAGCTCCGTAATATTCTTGAGAAAAATGTCAGTTACTAAAAAACCATGTTTTTCACGATTTTCTCAAAAACGGCTCTAACGATTTTTTTCAAATCCATACTCTGTATAGTTATTTTTAAGCTCTATCAACTGACATGAGTCTTTTCCTCGGGGTACTAATGGGGGTCCACCCAATCCTTGAGAAATGGACTTTGTAACCTCCTTCTCGTGCATGAGGTAGGTAGGTAGGTAGATCAGTTTATAAAAAGAACACAGTCATAGTCAAGATATTTCATCTGTAGAACAGTGCTGTTTTGACGAATTTCCAAAAAATCATCGAATTTCACAATTTACATAAAGGAAAAAGTACTCTGAAAACAATATTATATATAAACATATACAGTAGTCTGATCGTAGTTGCAAATATGTTGCCGTCAATCGTCATTATGTTATTCCCCTAAATTATTCTCGTTGTGTGAGTGGACCACACAAGATTTTTACAACTTGGGCTGCTAGTAGTTTAGGTAAGCGCCAATCCTGCATTTTCATTACCTTGCAAACAACATTGAAATGTAATCGGAGGTGTGTATTCAAAAATCGGCGGCTCTCCTGTTTCTAAGAATATTCTATTCTTAACTGGGTGTATTGTAAGGCAGGTTGAATAATCTTTTAATGAAAAAACGCCACAATTTTTCCACCTGTTCAAACCTACTATATCCCCACACCTGAGCAGCATACACCATCATTGCCCTTGCTACAGCTCTGTATAAAACCCACTTAGCCGACAATGGTACTTTGCTATTGTTTATTAATTGCTCCCAGCCAGCATTTGGCCCTGCTTTCGCACTTCCCAATTTATCTTCAAGATGAGGAGACATGCTAAGGGTTGATGTCATAATTACTCCCAAGTACTTATATTCCTTTACTCTTTCTATCCTATTTCCGTCAAAAAACCATTCCTCCTGTCTCCCTTGCCTTCCGCCATTTTTAAATACCATTATTCTAGATTTATTCAAGTTTACTCTCAGATTCCATCGCTTGCAGTAAATCTCTAGTCTGAATATCATATCTTGTAGTTCCCTTTCTGTTTCAGCTAGTACCACAATATCATCAGCATACATAAGAAGTCTTATTCGTAGATTCCCTACTCTTGCTCCTCCTCCCAATTCCCCCTTCAAATCATTTAAAAAAAGTGAGAATAAGAGAGGACTCATCTGACAGCCCTGTTTTAAGCCTACTCCTGTACTGAACTCTTCCGTCAGACCATCCTCACTCCATACTCGTGCAGTGGTTCCGTTATTTCCGCAATATATATTTCTGAGCATCTTTAAAAACTTTGATGACACCCCCATGCACGAAAGCTTGTAGAAAAGCGCTCGTCTGTCCACCGTATAGAACGCGGATGAGAAGTCGACGTAAAAACAGAAGAGTTTACCTCGTTTTCGACTAATTTTCAACTTGGCTATCGATATTAAATTGAACATATTGTCAACTGTGGAATATCCCTTCCTGAAACCTGCCTGATACTCATTTAGTATTTTGTTAATGTGAACCCACTTTTCTAATCTTCTCAATAAATTACCAGCGAAAAGTTTTTCTATTGCGTCTATGAAAGATATTCATTCCACTGTAGCTCTCAGTCTGATTTATAGCTCCCTTTTTGTGTAGAGGGAAGACTATTGATTCCTGGAAAGAGCTTGGGACGTTTGCCGTTTTATAAATATTATTGAATATTCCCTTTATTTTTATCATTAGTTCGTCTGGGTCATTCTTATAAAACTAATAGGGGATGCCATCCTGACCTGCTGCTTTATTATTTTTTGCCTTTCGTATGAGGTTTTTCAATTCATCCAACTCGAAGTCGCGATCAAGAATATCATTGAAAACCAACGGCTCTGCGTAAAGGACTGGGTCAGCGCTCAACGGAGGATTCAATAGCTTTCGAAAATGTTTCACCCAATTATCTGAGCTTATACTAGTAGCCAATCGCCTAGATGGTTTCTTGAAAGATCTTGTCGCCTTCCAAAATTGCTTTGTGTCATTAGCATTGTTCAACTCTCCGTAAATATCCGCATGATACGCTTCTCGTTTAGTCTGACATAGTTTCTTGTAAATCTTTCTCTCCTCAATATACATATCTTTCAATGTTGCTGTGTTACACTTCCTAAATAGATTCAACAGACTAAACATTTTATCTCAAGCTCTCTTACAGTCGTTATCAAACCACCTCCGCTCAAAGTTAGCATGACCCTGACACTGTAGAAATGATGAGCTTGATGCATTTTCTATGCAATGGCAAACTTCTTTTATCGCCAACTGATTGTCTTCATTATCGTCAGTTACTGATTCTCTCAATCTTTCTGTCACCCGATCTTTAAACAAACGCTCATCACTTCTTCCCCATATCAGCTTTCTCGGCAATGACCTACTGTTGTTATCTTTCTCATTTCTCAATTCTTCACTTCTGAGCTGCAAACGCAACGGCATATGATCTGAGTATGATTCTTCTATTATACTAAAATCGTTCAGCATGATAACTAATAATTGTTATTGTAGTTAATTACTGTTAATTCCCCTAGTCTATCACTTGGTGTTCTCACATTGAGAATAATTAAATTATAATCTTCACATGGCTCTAAAACCCTACGACCCTTATTCTTTAGCTCTTCATCTTTGGAAACTCTCTGCAATGAAATCCTTTCGTTATTTTCAAGTAAGCTTTCATCATTTATCACCTGTACATCATTTACCAATGCGTACATTCATATCACCTATTAATACAAAATTAGAAACTGAGTTAGTGTACATATAATTAATCAAATTCACAAACTCATTATTCCAGTTATTACAGTTCAAGTACAGAGGCAACAAGTTAATCTCTTCCTGTGAAGATATATTTATACTTAACAGTATAACTAAACGATCATTTATTTTTCGAAAATCTATCTGTTTATCGCGCTTAGACAATTTATTTATACCCATCAGCAACCCCCCGCTAGCCCTACCAAATTGTGATTGCCTGACTGCGCCTTTAAACCTTATATCGAAATTATGGAGAAAAATATCATAAGAACTGATATCTTTTTCTTCAACAAAAGTCTCAGCCAGAAAAATCACATCAAACCTGCTTGAAAATTTCAAAAAATGCAGTTCATTCACTTTCGATTTGAGTACACAAATATTATAATACAAAATTTCTGTCACCTGTGGGTAAGTATTGTTTATGTTGCCTCCTAACTTCCTGGCACTCGACTGCTGACAGCGAGCCTCCTCCTATGGATTTTCTTCGCCGCTTTTCAGAATTCTTTCTATGATAGGCTTGGCGTCGCGCTTCATCAGTTGACTCAGCTCTTCGACACCGTCCTCTTTTCCGCGACGAAGACCTTCCTCCAAAGACCACCAGAATGACCGCCCTTCCACCCATAGTTGATCGCCTCTCAGGAAACACTTCAATTGACTTGAGATGCTCAGTAGTTCCTTTCTCAAAAAAGTAGCTTGCTTCTTTTTCTTCTATTTGTCAAAGAAAAGTCTTTTTGGACACTGAACCCGGTACCTTTTAACTTGTTCACATTTTTTAATATATTTTCCAAATCCTGGTCGGAGGGGATGTGGGCGATTATAGGGGCATTGTCTTTTCTTGGGTCAAGAGTATGAGCTCTGTTCACCTGCACTTGCCTGTCGCATCCGAGTACATCTGAGCAGAAGTTCTTCACTGTAACACGACAGTCCATGTCACTCTTGAATTTAAGACCCCTGAATATAAAATTATTCTGGCGAGATCGATCTTCATAATTGTCAAGCATTCTAGTAATTTGATTATTCAGCTCCTTCAAGCGCTGAATCTCTTGTTTGAGCTGACTATTTTCCTCCTTCAGACCATTGACTAGTGAAGCTATTCCCGAAATATCGTCCTTTGTTGCCAGCACACTGAACTTCTCCTCGAGCAGTCCTTTAATTGTAGCCTCAATAAGTTGCACTAATTCGTCGTTCCGTGAATCATATCCCTCTTTTGCAGCTTGCATTTCCGCTTCCGGTGACTCACGTTCGCGTTTTTCACCTCTCGAATGTTTTGAAAGAAATTTGTCCATTCCGTTTAATTAGCACTTGGTTAAGAAAAAGAAATATTTAGTTAGAAAATCTCACAAACTCACTTGTTTCAACTAAAACTTTCCGATTCACCGAACTTTATCTTTGCGATAACGGAGCAACATAAACAACGTCTGTACTGCTCGGCTTCCACAACTCAACTCACATAGGCAGTGATGAATACTTATTAACTGTCTAATAGGAAGTGATGAATACATATTAACTGTCTCATAGGCAGTGATTAATACTTATTAACTGTCTAATAGGCAGTGATTAGGAAGTTTTGAGCTTCCTGATAAAAAATTAGTACGTTTTGAATTTTTCAATCGAACAAAGCTTTAATCAAGTAGGGCTAGACGATGATATACTAGCCTACTAATCGCATTTCCGAATAAAACAACATTGAATTGACAACTGTATAACCCTATTATCCGAACTGACTCTCAGCAAATTTCAAATTTCTTGCTAATGTCAAAATGCCTTCCAAAACTTAAACTTAAATTTTCAATTTCCCATAGCTATAAAAGTTTATAAACTTTGCAGAAATTTAACATTTACTCATTGGTGGGGGAGGGGATGGAAGGGGACATTACAGCCCCATTTGAAAAAAGGCATAAATCTAATAAAAGTCTGTGTATTTGAATCTGCATACAGTAGCAATAGTATTTCCATTAACAGTAGGAATAAAAGTTCATGATAGAGAAATGCATGTATTCTCCATATATTATTAGGTAATCCATTGCAAATTCAATGGATTTAGAATCAACAATAGCTGCCGAAGCATAAGGATTGTCCCCTCCACCACAAAGTAAAAATTTCCCTTCTCTGTTTCTCTACCCTCAATCAGGCTAATATTTCGAGTAATCTCGCGGCTGAGAAAAGCATCAAACAAATTGATTTGGAACAAAGATTTCATGATTATTGTATAAACCGAGGCTGCCTAATCAGTGAAGTATTAAAAGGTTGTTGGTCCCTTCTTGAAAACACTGCTTAGGAATGCATTATACAAGTTCATTTTCAGAGGAAATAAACAATAATTGTTTAGTAGGTTACAAGTTGAGACCCAACTTCCTGCTATCCGATTCCGACCTAGAAATAAAGAAGCAGGCGACCTCCTCAGCTACATTAAGATACTCTTCAAACTGTCAGCATTCCCTGTGAATAAGATCAATGCTTCTCATTCAACCAATGCTGACAATTCTAAGTGAATCTCACCATGAAGCTAGTGTGAAGTGAGGCTGGAGTGTGGAGTGGAGGTCCACTACCACAACTTGCTTCCTGTTATGTTTTCTGTCTGGTAGCCTATTTATCGCCAATTAATGCCTGCTAACTTATAACTTATTCCAGCAAAAACTAATTTTATTGTTTTGGACGTAAAAATATATGAGATGAGAGATTTCATGTTTTTATAATAAAATGTATGACAGTAATTTCAACTCAATTCTGCAAGATTCGCCGAGTGAAGGAGAATGAGAAATGAGTAGAATAACATAGGGGAAGTTGAAGATGAAGTAAAAATGAAAAAGAAGATGAAGAAGAGAGTGTGGGGAAAGTGAGTGGCTAGAAGACGAAGAGGACGGCAAGAAGAGGAAACAATTGAAGAAAGATATATAGGGAAAGATTGGGAGCGAAAGGAAGAAGCAGACCAAAGATACGAAATTATAAAGAATACAGAAATGACTGTTGAATTTCACAGGTGAAACTCCCATAAGACATTGCAATAACAACAAATACAATAGCTTATTAATAGAAAGTTGTATCCGAGAACCAATTTTGATGACAGATATAAAAACCTGGAAATAGGATACTTTATGGCCGATGAAAAATAATAGTACGTGAAGAAAGGAGATTTGGAGAAATTAAGGATATAGATGATAAATATGGAACGGGAATACGTATGAGAGAGAAGGAAAAATATGATACTGAGTGGATAGTGAAGTGAAAATAAAACATTTATTTAGTGATTAGAAAGAGCACTACAGAGTGTCATGACTGCCGCAAAAGAATGGAGAAAGGTTGCCTATAATGAATTAGAATTAATCACATACGGATATGCATGAGTGAGACACCAAATATAAATATGGTGGGAATTAAAGTATTGGAGGGAAAATTTATATAGTCGATGATAATAATAACAATAAATTGCAAAAAAATCGTGAATAGTGGCGATAAAGAACATTATAGAGAGAAATTTGATGATATCCAATAGAAAAGCCAAAAATAATTGTCTCGGCGGGTATCGAACCCAGCATCGCCAATTGCTGGTCAGGAACGAATAGTGAACTTAGATATAGCGAGGGAGAATGGAAATTGGAATAATTGATTATAAATAGTTGAGCAAGAATAGCTCAGAAATGGAAGAAAGTAAGGTGCAAATTTGAAAAGAATTAAAAGAGGATTAAGAAAGGATTGGAAACACAAGGTAAAGCACAGGAATAGGCGTAGAAAACAAGGAACAAGATTTGAGAATAGGAGAGAATGGAAATAGATGTGAAAAAGTGGAACTGATCATGGACAAAGGATAAAAATGAGACGGTATAAATAGAGGTCTGACACTGGAAAAGAGGGGAAGCCTTTGGTTACGTAACATACAGGTTATTCCAGGAGGAACTGGTCACTTACTTCAGAACAAACGACTTGCGTCAAGACTAACTTTTTATCAATCAACCTTGAAAAAATTTAAATAATATAGAACAAGACTTATAAATATAAGTCATGAACTTATACGACGCAGTCATGAGTTTAAAAAACAAATAGGTTTTCAACTTATAAGTTCAAAAAACAAATCGGCTCAGTTGCTGTTGGTCAAATATTAGATTTCCAACAGATACCATTATGCCCATCTGTCACTTGCCACTAGAGTAGCATGCAGCAGGGAACTAACAATCCATGTTATCGATAGTAATATACATACATTTATTCAAATCATGCTATTGCATATCAGCTAACTGGTATCATTTGTTTCCAAATTGTTAACGTAAAGAGTCAGAATCTTGAACTAATCTCCACGACACAGGTTACAGCGTTGACATTGCTGTACAATGACTTCTATCAATAGTGTTATAAATCATTTATCTATTCAGTTGCCTGTTTATATTTTTGAGAAAACATTCGAGGAGGACAATGATTTTAACCATTTGCTAATGGATAACGAAGGATTTGATACGTTTACTATAAAAAACTTGTTATACAATAAATTTTACAAGAGGATATGAATAAATGGATTCAGATAGTGTTAGATTGATTACAAAATATAGCATGCACCCAAAAACCATGCACACTGACTACTACGAGCCCCATATTGCTCCCATCACGTAAGCTCCCATATTGTTGTAAATAAAAATAAATAATAAATAATAAGTCACGTGGCATTAAAATAATTCAAGAGACATTCAAAATATCCAGGTTCGATATTTTTCGCTACACAATTAGCAAACAATATGTGGAGTGAATGAGTAAACAACAAAAAATGATTGGATACATAACTTCACGTGTTTCAACATAGCCCATATTCGAAAGATCGAAAAGTTGTGAATAATAATTTCATTTTGATTGCCAATTGCATCTGTAGGTAGGCACATGACGACGATGATACTTTTCTACTTTTATGACTAAAATCCTGACTACTTCACAGACAATCTTGTATCATTGTACTTTTGTACTATTCTATAGACCCCTACGTTTGATGGTGTTCTTTGAGATATCTTGCACTTTATTTATCAATGAATATTATCATTATAGTCTACTGTAGTTGTGAAGAATGATTCAGTTTCTACAAATCAGTGGTTTCATTATTTGCTACTGATTGAATTATTTCAAATTCAGAATTTATGTATTAAAAATAATAAGGTATTTATTATACTTTATTTAATTGCTTCTATTGAGAGAAATAGAGTAACTTACAATGTGTTTACTAAATACGCAACATCCGATCCCTATTTGAGGTGCTGCAGCTGTTCGAAAAAGTAAGAATATAATTTTTCAGCTTACTAATTTTTTTATAAAATGATGAGAGGAGCAATGAAAACTATTTATTATTCGACATTGATTTGAATACTATTCAATGAGACGTTTATTGCTTCGAGCAGTGAGTATGGCATGTATCACATTCTAAAAAATTCTAAATGTATTACATTCTATACTCACTGACTCTATAGATCTTGTACTTCATAATGAGCAGTGAATTAATTGTTTATGGATATTGAAATGATATTTTTTGAAACTTGTCTGATTGCATTGTGATTGTGATTTATTTCATCATCATGGTAACCTATTGTCATTCCAAGGTAAATGACCGAATCATCACTACGTATGACAGATTGATCATCATAAGAGCAGTCCATATGTTACCAACTACCTAGGCCTACATGTCTATTATTTAGTCTGAAGCTCGAGCGGTGTCTGCCTAAACGAATGAGATTGTGACGTCATCCATATTGCGCAATTTAAAGCAACAAGTAGAGCTGAATACAAAACTGAACGTGTTAGCGGAAGAGAGAAGGAAGATGCAATCCTCCACTTGTGAGAGGGAGGGAAATACAAACATAAAACCGAGTTCTTGTTACTCCAGTGGATGTTATTTGCTGATGAACTTACCTCCAATGTCAAGGTTGGGAATGATGTGAGATATGCAATAAAGCATGCAACTTTGAAGAATTCCCCCACAACGCACACCCCCACCCAATAGACGATTCACTGCAACCTCACAGAGCTGAAGAGCTCGACTGGGGAAGATCGCATGACACCTGCTAGAGAAGTTACATCATTTCTGCTTATATCTGCTTCAGATTAGACTGATAATTTCGTCGACCCCTCAATCAATAGTGTCTAGTAGAGTAGGAAGCTTTAGGGAACAAAGAAGGTTATAATCAGCATTTTTCTTTCCCCCCACCCTATGGTCGCACTACTTTTGGATTGAGCTTTATGAATTCAAAATGTAGTTTTCCACTCGAAGATTCATAGAACTTCATCATTTCAACTTCAATTAATAAATATTAACTAAATTTAACTTGAATACTGATGCATTAGTTTTATTCAAAAAGTTTCATTCCTGTATTTTTTACTTAAATCATCATCAAATAAGCAGCAGAAGCAAGCAAGCATGCTTCAAAAGTGATTACTTCCGGCAATATTGGAAGTGACTACCTGGCAGTATCAGGGTCAATAACCTACTTGCCTACTTGCCTAGTGGGTGTGTAGGATGTTTTGTTACCAATAAGTAAAATAAATTCAATTCACGTCTTCCAAGGATTGAGCACTGACAATATTTAAAAAATGAAAAAATAAAAAAAATTAATGTGTGAATAATAATGTGAAATATGCTTGGTTGCTGAAATGTATAATAATATGTTACATTATGATAACGTGAGTGATAATGCATATTGAGTAATATGAAGTATACAGTATTGAAATTATTATTAGAGTATGAAACTCTAAGCTCAAAAGCAGAAGTGAACAAGTTGATAGGGAGCAGCTCAAAATACTGTATGTACATCAAATTAGAATTTTCATTAACACTTTGAAACTAAATTTTTATTCATTCTCATCAAGTTATAAACATTGCGAGTCAAATCAATTTTTATTGTTTCTCTCGAAGCTATGAAATTGAAAGCTAATTTATTAGTAGGAATAATTTCCCGTAACCATAATTGAATAGAATAATCTTGACGAATGGAACTGAGCAAGCAAGAATAAACTATTGATGAGTTTGAGGCCTAAAGTGACATCAGAGATATCGCTGATTATTTTAGTTGCATTTTTTACTGTGTCCAATTCATTTGGATGGAATAGTTAGAGGAATGCATTATTGCAAGAATTTTCCAATGATTTGCAAATAATTATTGTAAAGAACAAATTAATTTTTCTGGAGCTGAAAATATTTTTGAGAAGCATTATAACAACATTGCTATTTATTTACATTTATTTGATATAGACTAAGAATTTTCATATTAATGTGTTATGGGAGTGGAACAGTAACAAGTTGCAAAATAATTTTTAATTAATAAACCAAATAATAATTAATAATTCAAATAATAAAACATTCTTATATTGTATTTTCAAACAATCAGATGATATATTCATTGTTATTCCCTTCTAATAGAAACTCCAAGTTCACAAAAACTCTCTAGAAACTATCTTTTTTGCAATCAATATTGTTTTTTTAATAAAAAAAAACTCCAAATCTCAATGGCAATCGGATAACCCCCAAAATTCTATATTTTCAATATTATATTTTTGAAATACAAGTATACACAACTAATGACAACCAGATGGGTGGTAGATTACACTACAATAATACAAGAGCTTCCTCTCAAAGAAAACTGTTCATTTGATGTTATTGAAAAAAAATGTTGTTTCCCATTTACCTGAGGAATTGTCAAGTTCATGAATTATTCATAATGGGTTTTACGATTTCCATAAATGGAATCAATATTATTTCCTCATTACGTTCAAAAATGAATGGTTCGATCACTGGTAGGTTACCTAAGTTATCAAGACAGGTAAGTATGCTAAACAAAGAAAAACCCATAGAAGAGATGAATTTTCATTGATGATTCTACGATCTTGACATTACAGAAGGTATTCATTTCAAGAAAGGTTCAGAGTTTCCAGTTAATAACGCTTAAATGTATGAATGAATAACATTGTAATAGAGGCCACCGGTAGCCTAGAAGTGATACTTCTCAAATGGAACAAACTCATTAAATGGAAAAGCAGTTTCATGAAACGTGAAAATCATGAATCATGAATGACTGTTCTGTATTTTATAAACTTTTTCACTCTCCACCACGTTTCCAAATTTTTTATAATTTATTGAAGTGACAATGCTTGTAATGATGCTGGTATGGAGAGCTTGATAAATGGTTGATGATACGGTATTCTGGAGGAGTACCGGTAACTTGGTTATAACACAATATAAACAAATAAAAAAAGTGTTATTCAGGAGTCGTGATAGTATTTCAAAAAACATCCACAGTGAGTATTAGTTTGTTTTGAATGTGATGAAACGACAAGCACAACAGATAAAAGAAGCAGCGAGTGATAGGCGAAGGACAAAGACCTAATAATGTGCAAGCCCAAATTTCAGTCATCGGCTGACAAAGTGCCCAAGTCGCAGAGTCAACGACCTGAGATTTGTTTTGGGGCCCGCACCACACCGACAACACATCAACTGACAACATGCAAAAATCATTGGCACTGCTTAGGAATTTTGTTGCCCGAACTTACCGAAATAGTAATCCAAATCACAAAACAATTCACCACATGAGTGTAAAGTATTCCACAAGAGCACAAAACGAAAAGACACTATTAACAGCACGGCAGTCTTGTGACTGAAGTTTCGAGCCGCGTCAGTAAGGTAACGGACTGGCTCAGTGTTGCAAGGGGGGGGACTGTTTGCTTTGGAGGGGGAAGGACAACACCCTCACCAATATTCCCCCTTTCCCCTCGATCACTACTCCACACTCACTCAGTTAAATCAGATAGGTCACCTTCACATTACGTAACTGAGTTTACTTTATTTTGACTAGTTATGTAAGATGGTGAAGATGCCGTTTGCCTTGAATATTTCGAAGTTCGCCTGCAACAGGGTCTCCTCTCTACTCCTACATCCCCTCACCAACCCATACCTTCTCACCCACAAACTAGCAGGGGACATTAGTCTCACTTGCTATCAAAACGGGCTGCCAAATCATTCAAGGTAGTTGTGAATGGTCAGGGCGTACTGATGTGTTCAGAGAGAAATAGATAACCTCATAAAGTCCAGCGATTGTGTTTTGCTGTTAAAGTATTCAAAATGTTTAAGAACGGTCAGGGAAAGATGCTGTATTTACCATCTGATTCATCCATTACCCACACGTGGGATCGATGGCGTTATAAAACTCAAAACACGTGATTCAACACATACTGTAATCGGTCAGATGGCAGTGACCGCTTTCAGTAAAAATTCAAATATCACCCATAAATTCATTTACACTGTAATATTCATTGTCACACACATTACCTGAGTAAAATGTGTCACATCTCGAAACATTGATCTGGAACAGAGGAACAATTTGAAGAGATTGTTTCATATCACGAAATTGTAGGAAAATATAGTTTGTTATCTGTTCTAGTATGATAATAGAGTGTAAGATAAATTTATATTATTCAATTGTTTGATTAATTATCATATGAATAAATAGATTCAATGAAATGAGTCATCTTCTCTATGTTACTTGGTGCTCTTTTTCTTCTTTCTGTAGATTGAAAAAAAACTGGTCACCTCTTCTGGAATTTAGTTTATCTTGGTAGTAAGGGAGTAAAAATCATGGTATCAGATAAATGTTTTTTTTTAAATTATTGTATTGATAAATAAATAAATTTCTTCCCATTCTTTGAGTCGTACCAATCTAGAATTGACCTGTCCACCAAGAGGTCAAATGCAGGTTTATGAAATTCAAATGGTCGTGTACTCCATGTAAATAAAGTTAATGTATAATTGATATAATATTACATCTTCTATTTTCTTCTTCATTCTTCCCCTGTCTTTCCTCATTTTGAACTTCGCAGAAAGTTGCATTCTTCAAGTGTGATACGATATCAATAGACCTATTGAATAGAATCATTAACCCACGATACTCCATATCTATTATTTTATGTTTCTGTTGAACAGAACCTAACTTAGTTAATGGTAAGCCAAACGGCTTTTGGTGTTTGATGATGAGATTGTCATTCAACCATTGAATTTCTTCAATTTAAGGTTGAAATCTGCTATCCATGCTTTAAAAGGTTTGTTAGTTGAATCGTACACTTCTTATGTATGGGAAAAACTGTTAACATCAATTAGAAAAAAATTGAATTGATATGTTTAATAGTCTAATGCCAAACTAACTGCTTCATAATCGGTTCCGAACTCAAAAATATTTCCTGATGGTTCGAAACCCAACTAGAAAGTTTTTTCAGGTCCTTGGATCTCGTATCAAATTTCCCTCGCAGTAACCTAGGGTTAATGTGAACATAATCCTGAAAATGAATGAAGGAAATATAATATATGTTAATAAAATTCATTTCCTCAGCAAAAACCTATCATGTTCATATAACATTTGTTGGATAGGAACTTGTTTCTGTGTACAGATCTGATAAATGTGGATGTGGCAAAAATAAAACTGTGTTTTTTTTCAATTATGTTCATATAACTTTGAGATCAGAGTGAGAGCAATACTACTTATTTGACGGATGCTTCAAGTGTAATAATTTCTTGAGTATTGATAATGTCAATTATTATTATGATAATCCAAACTGTTTTGAGTGTCATGACCATCATTTATCGAATAGCTAACGTTTATAATCGAATAGGGACGTTTCAAATGAATTAATTATAAATTGAACTATGCTTGAACTTCGTATTAATTATTACTAAGATAATTCAGACCATGTTGAGTGTTATTATTTGGGTCTATGCAATTCGTTAGCTGATTTCACAAATAATATACTGTATAACGATGGCCAGGTATTTGTGCTTAGCGGAGAAAGGAAAGAGAGGGAGAGAGTGAGTGGGTGAGGATGGTAGAGCAATGTCAAAGCACAGGCTACGACCTCTTTCTATTCACGAAAAACGATTAGAAAGTAACCTACATTATGTTGTTGGATTACGGTCAACGAACATAATAAAAAGCGGTTACCTCTAGTCATGACGAAATCTCCGGTCTCTGACTATACCACAAGTGAAAGAGTAACAGTTCTGTGGCACAATTTCTCATAGCTACAAAGTGGGCCATTGCCAGTGTCAGAGCTACCAATGCTGCTTTCTCCTTATAACTCGCCTTCATAACATTTCTCGGAGTTTCCTGTGCTCTACTCTCTACAATCTACACCTCTACTCAGGTCTCAGGTCTGCACCGCGCTGTAATTTCAAGAGCAACGCTCTCATAACAACACGTTTCTCTTCTCTTCCTGATTTCCTCTCTTAAAACCTACATCCATCACCAAACACCTCGGATTCTCACTCCTTCCTGGTAACGTACCACATAACGTAATTCGAGAGTACTGTTCGACTTATGCATACAAGGCCTGTACTTCGATTTTGTATTTTTTGGTGCAGGATCTCCCTCAAGACACACCTAAAAGAATGACGGATCCCCCTACTCAAATTCCCATCATGGAAATGCAACTTCACTAAGAAATACTTTTCACCTCATGATATTTCCAATGTATTCATCCATTGTGAATTGATGTGCCTTAAAAATAGAGGTATCTCTTATATTTTTAGTGAATATTCGAGATTAGTGGAAACTCAAACAATACAGGAAACTCATATTATTCATCTCGAGTTATATTCAAAGTTCCTATTGTTCTAAAATGGCAGATAAGATATTAAGATATATTTTAAAGCAGTACCTAGTTTTGTTTTAGTTTTTGGTTGTGTATTGAAATTTTGTAGAATAGAAGTCAAATTTGATTTTTGTCATTATTTTCCAATGCTGGTGTGTTTTCGAATTTATGTTTCACATTGAGCCATGTGCTACTTATAAACGAAGTTGTGTTGTATTCCTCGATATATGGTTATCATCAGTTAAGTACCTTTCAGTGTGTGAAAGTTGTCATGAATGTATTTATGAGAAATTTCCAAGAACAATCTTGGTCAAGTTCGGTTTGGTTGCCGAGCAGCTGCCAACTAATTTGATGGCTTGGAACATGGTTGCTAGGAGACTGAACCAAACTCTCCTAAATTCGTTGCTTAAGAACTATCTTCAAAATCTCCTTAAATGGTATAATACGTAAGAAACTGCTTAGTGATTCCAAATAAAAGAGGCATTACTACACAGTCTTAATTTTCACAGCCAATAGGACTAGTAAAGACCAAAGATTGTTTAGCTGGGCAAATCATGGACCTAATCATTTTGGAAGACTAATATAGAATTGAATGGGGTCCCTTCCATTAGAACAAACATATATAGCAAACTAGGCTGGAAACGCGTGATACAGGAAACGCAAGGAATCAATATATTAATCTAGTATACCGTGTTTCAAGTTGGACAACTCGTGAAAAAATTAATCAGGCAGTTGAAGATGAAAACTCATACAGGTAATTCTCCTATCCAAACATAATCAATAAGAAATATTCAAGAGGAAATATTCTGGAAAACTCATATCAAAAATAAAAATATATGTTTCATTTTTCTGACTTTTACTGTGTTGGAGTTTCATCATTAGCTGTGTTTTGGGCATTATGGTAGGAATATTTTGGTCTAGTTTCATTCTACATATTTTTAGACTGTATTCTTCTGATTGCAGGTTTTACTTCCTTTACTTTACAGGTCTTCCTAGATTATCAATAACTTTTTCACGGAGTTATGAAATCGATAATAGAGGTTTCCTCGCGCCCTCATCTCTCATCTATTGTAGAATTGAAATAAAATTTGTTCATAGATTAATATTATTGGATATTTATTTCTGTACGCCTGTACCTGAAGTCTTCATGTTTAGAAACCACTGCTGGGATATTGTAATAATTCAGCTTGTTTAATTAGCTGAGACATCGCGTGCTGCAGCTTTTGTGACCGAATCAGCGACCAGTTAGTTCAATGCTTTTTCAAACGCCCAAGGAAGCGTCAAGGAAACTCATCAAAACTGTAGGAACGAATATTCTGAAGGAAAGCGTTTTACTTCAAGGATGTAAAAACAGTCTCCGAGGTTGACTTTCTACATATTTTGATGGTATTATAATAATTAGCAGCCTATTTATCTCATCTAATGCAGATAGGTATGTTTATCAAGAGATAAAAAATGGCCAAGGAGAGGAAGTAACGTTCTTTTCTTCAAAAAGTATGTATTTTCTTTCGAATTGAATTAAGGAAGTTACGACGAAATTGTCTTTTCATCCTTGAAATCATTCACGATTTCTAAAGATTTGGGCCTGCAGTTGTCTATTGGTATTATAAAACGTAATCAATATCGATAAAACTCCTAACTGTACTTTTCAAATATATCTACTTGCTATTTCATTGTTCGTTGTATAGTAACTATTTTCATATTTACAAACACTATTTTTATTCCCTTTCTCTGGATCCACCTTATATCAAACCTCACTGCTTATTATATCCATTATAATCTACTATATCCATTCATCTAATATATAATATGTAATATTGTTAAAATTCATATAATATCTAATGATTGATAGATAATTATACGTGAATAACATACACGTGAATAAACAGATTTCTATTTGTGTATATATTTATATATATATTCAATTTCACAAATAAAAATCTATATATATATATATATTTATTATTTATCACATAACAGAAGACACTTTAAAGTTTGTAATATAAATTAAAGCAGGAGACACAAGATATAAATAGATTGAAAACACTTAAAAACTTACATTAGAAATGGGGGAAATTTTCGGAGACTGAGACTCCTTCCTCAACCCTCAAGCGGATGAATCTGAATGAGAAATAAGTATTGTTGTTTATTTGTATCAACGAATGCCTACTTTGCCCCTGCAAACAACAAAGAGTACTTTTTTAAATAGGCCGTTACCATGGAGCAGTTGAAATTGTTCTTGGAAGAGACCGTCAAATGTTTTACGATATGCATTTCCAAAGTATGAGTACTATACTCCAATATCTCAAATTAAAACTGCAATAAAATCATTTGATGAAGTTGAACTTTATGAAATTGATAGTCAAATTCTGCTTTATCAAATACATTGATGAATTCACCAAGATTCACCAAGATTGATTGCATCTACTGGTTTTATTGTGCTACAAACAATAACTAGATTGTTATTTCAAGAAGGCTGGCTTAATAAATTATTCTTGTATGTGCTCATTCTAGTTGATAGCGAGCTCTCGCCTCGCATTGATCACTCCAATTGAATAAATTATATCAGCGATAAAGAAGCTTTTTGATTTTTATAACTCTTGGTTTTGAATAATATCTTATCTTCGGTTATTGTTCGTCTACATAAGTTGAACGCGACAATTTTAAACCAATTATATCCATAGAATGAGATTTGTCAATAACACACTTGAAAGATTTATACAAGTTATATAATTTTTATTTGAGTAAAAATAGCAAAAGCAAGTTTTCTTGTCACCTCAACCATTTTGTTTAAAATCAGCGATCACTGTATGATTTGACTGTAAACTAAATGATTTGTGTTGGTTTACATCATATTATATTCTCTTGCTCTCTTCCTTGTCCAAATGTGATTATGACAGTATTCATTTTTCCATTTTCATCTTTTCTCAATTATATGCGATACAGAAATTTATGATTTATCACTCCTGTTTATAAAGTCAAACAGGGAAAAAAATGGAAACGAACCATCAATACCGTTGAACTATATATTTCATGGAATGTTGAATGATATGTTGGAGTTTTGTATATTATTGTAGAGCTGTATTAGTGGAAATCTGATATGATAAGAACTTCTAAAAATTGAAAAATGTATGGAATTTGGTTGATTAACCGTACTGATATTGAATAAGAAACACGTGAATAAACAGATTTTTATTTGTGTATATATTTATATATTCAATTTCACAAAAAATATCTATATATTTCACAATATATATATATATCACATAACAGAAGACACTTTAAAGTTTGTAATATAAATTGAAGCAGGAGACACAAGATATAAATAGATTGAAAACACTTAAAAACTCACATTAGAAATGGGGGAAATTTTCGGAGACTGAGTCTCCTTCCTCAACCCTCAAGTTGGTTGAGGAAGGAGACTCAGTCTCCGAAAATTCCCCTCAAGTATTTCCCTCAAATTTCCCCCATTTGTAATGTAAGTTTTCAAGTGTTTTCAATCTATTTATTTCTTGTGTCTCCTGTTTTAATTTTTTTATATATATATATATATATATATATATATATATATATATATATATATATATATATATTATATATATATATATATTATATATATATTATATACAGGGTGATTCTTAATTATGGTAAAATAATTCAATACGTGATAGAAGAGGTAAAAATAAGAAAAAAAGTTCTCATAAACATATATTCATAAACGCTTCATTAGCGAGCTATACAGAGTGAAAGATTTCGCCCAGAATTCAGTTCCTTTGGTGAAATACACCGATGATGCTGAATTGTTTGGGGACTAGTTCTTGGAAAACCTATGCTGGATTCAAATGGAAAAATATCTGAAAAATTGAATAAAACTAGTCTGGAAGCTGTAGTGTGAGTAGTTTTTGAGAAAAAAAGTTGAAATATGCAAAAAATATAAGTGGAAAAACACACACTTCTCCGTTTGATGCCTAATAACTTTCTTTAATGACCAGTAAACAAATAATTTTCCACGATAAAAATTGTAGAGAATCTAATTCTGAAAAGAATAATGTAAGCTGTGTAAACTCAATTTGAATAAAAGTTGAATAAAATGTATTATTATTTAGTACATTACACCACAAAAATTTGCTGTTTTATGAGGAGAGAACTAATAACTCATAGGTTGTAGCTGATTGCAAATAAAACATGGATTTAAATAACAGCTGTTCCAAAACATCTGATTTATTTTGTTTTAAATAAGAAAATATTCGAAAGAAATTATCAGCTGAATGTTATTTTCAGAAATATTTTAGCTCACTGTTGAACAAAACAACAAACTGTAAGTTATGCCTTCTGTAACCGCGCTGTGTTTTTTTTTGTCAGTGCAGATTAATGTCAATCACTCTATTATTTGGAAGATACTGGAAGAGCAACAATTACATCCATACCACCTCCAGAAAGTTCATACTCTATTGCCACGAGACTGTATTCCCCGTGCTGGTATTTGCCGATAGTTTTTAGAGACACTTGACACTTGTTAACCCAAACTTTTTAACAACCGTTTTATTTACCGACAAGGCACACTGTACAAGAACAGCTATCATTAACGTCCACAACCAACATATTTGGGCAGATGAGAATCCTCATGCCATCAATCCTAATCGTCCACAACATCAGTTTTCGGTAAACATTTGGGCAGGAATCATAGGAGATCATCTACTTCTATTCGAACTTCCTCCCAGGCTTAATGGCATAATCTACTTAAACTTTTTGAGACAGGAGCTACTTATCTTACTTAAAGATGTACCTCTTCAGCAGTGGCGGTTCTAGACATAAAAAACTGGGTAGGCAAAACTTATCATACTGTAGGTCTATTCATAGACCTAGGGTAGGGCTACTTAAGTAATTCATGTAAAAAAGACGTCAAAGCATATAGGTATTAAATGAAGATGTATTAATAAATATAAAAATTGTTAATACTCATATTTAATTGTTCAATTCGACACTATTTTGCTAATAGGCCTAACCATAATTTTGCTGTTTCAATCATTCTTTGAAATAATATTTCAATTTGATAGGCTATTTATTTGGAATATCGAAGGAAATTTCTGAAATAAATACACATTTTTGGAATTCATGAAATCAACGGTTTATTACACTTTAACATTATTTAGAACATAGAGTAATACATTTTATATTTACAACTGTAGTCTTCTTTGCCCAACATTGCTGAACGCCTCTAAGATTTTTTCAGGGTTCTTAATCAGCCTTTCACTTTCCTCTCGTTCAATAGATAAAATTGAAAGATTAGTTAGACGTTGTGTTGTCATTGTAGACCTGAGGTATGTTTTCACCCTCTTCATAGTGGAAAAACTTCTCTCGGCAGCAGCGCTAGTTACAGGAAGCGTGAATAAAATCTGAACAATTGTTGTAAGATTAGGGTATAAGGACCGTTGTTCAAACAATTTGAAACAAAACTCCTTCAAATTGCCTTTGAAGTTACAAAATACTTGTTTTGCTAACTCCATCTCGTACTTAATAGCTGTCCCTTCGTCAACAAACTTACTGTATAGCTTGGTAAAAGCATGTATTGACTCCCAAGACATAAATTCTGTGCTTGTGGGGTTCAGACATTCAAAGGCATCGAACATACATGAATTGTCAATGAACCGTCGTTCAAGTTCTGACTTCATATGGTCAATCATTTCAAACATAATCTTCTTGAAAGATGCCTTTTGCAAATGGTCTCTCTGGCCTGTGGGTGACATTACTATGCTGCCACTGAACTTTGATGAGATTTTTTGCAACCGTTTAGAACTCGTAGCTTCTTCATTACATGGTACTGTGATTCCCATTTTGTTTGCCAAAGAACTGGCCTCTTCCCAAACTTCATTGAAAAATGATTCCGTCCTCTTATTTTCTAGTGTTTTTTTCAAACCATCGATTATGTTTACAGCTGATCCCATCAGCAAATCTTCCTTTTGCAAAGTTGTTGACACTGCGTTAGAAAAGTGGAGAATCTCACCTAGAAAATGAAGGGCGAAAATAACGTCAAATTCTTTCAGTTGCATCAGAAACCCTTTAGCAGAGGCAGCTTCCATTTTATTAGAAGAGGTGGTAAAACTCTCTAAAACTGATAAAACAGACAAGAAATTATTTTTGAAGTACATGACTTCCTTGTACTTGCTCACCCACCGAGTGTCACTTTGCTGTGGCATTTCAAAAATTCGTTTCTTTGGATCTTCCCTTTTTGAGCATCCCTGAATTTTTGGTGTCTCAGAGTAGAAGCTGACTGGAAAGCATAAATTGCTTCTAGTAATCCTAACGTATCATCAACTAACTTCACATTTTTAGCCGTGTCTACCAAAATCAAATTTAACCTATGTGCATAACAATGAACATAAACACACAGATTTTCGGCTACTTCTCTCACCAAAACATTCACTCCAGTCAAATGGCCACTCATAACTGAAGCACCGTCGTAAGCCTGGCCGACGCACTTTTTAATATTCAAACCACTGTTTTCCAAAAATTGTGATATCTCCAAAAAGAGAGACTTTGCTGACAACTCGGTTAACTCAACAAAGCCCAAAAATCGTTCCAACAGTTTAGTTTTGTTTGTGTATCTGACACAAACAGACATTTGCTCTTTTGTTGAAACATCTCTTGCTTCATCAACAATTAATGAAAAGAAACCGTTGTTTTCTTCATTGATCTCATCAATAATCCCTTTTAGAACTAGTTTAGCTGAAATGCTCAAAAACTCATTCTGTGAGTCCTTGGACATGTATGTAGCATTCTTTGGTAGGTTGTCAAAAACAAATTTAATATCGTTAGAAGCTCCTTTGAGTAACTCTACAAGTTCAAGAAAATTCCCTTTATTTTTTGTATCAAATTCCTCTTCCCCTGACTCCCTATGACCTCGCAAACCAATTTCTTGGCGTGCACAAAACAGAGCTACTTGGCTTAAGGTAGATACTGCTTTTCTATTATTTACTCAAAAATTTACTTAAAAATTTTACTTAAAAATTTACTAAAAAAGTTATTCTTTGATTTACATTTCACATTCAACGGTTTTTTGTTATTCAAGAAATAACATTTTAAACTGCCGCCATTTGGTTTTATAAATTTGAAAAATTGTGATAATTTTGTTGTAGCTCTTTCTTGTTGTCATACATGATTATGCAAGGTTTCATTTCAATATGTTCAGTCATTATTAAAAAGAAAATCGTAAGTGAAAAAAATGGTGGCTGTGTGAGTAACTAAGGACTTTTGGGCAGTTTAAAAATGATATTCGAATATGTTTCGTACCCAGGAAAAATGCCTTAGAAAATTGGTAGGGAGCTTGGAAACACTCGGTATATAGGCCTACAGTAGGTCTATCAAAATATCACTGGAATAAGTTTTTTTCGTTAAAGCCAATTCATTTTTTTTGTAGATTAATTTTCTAATGATCTTGTTTTGATTTTGTAGAGGAAATATATTTTGGTATATTCGTTTTACGCTCTCCTGGTGATTGTTTTTTTTCAATTACGTAAATTAAGCGATGTAAATTAAAGCGTATATACAACTCGGTGGAATTATACTACTAATTGTGTATTACAGACACATATTGTACAAGGACAATAAGTATGTCACGGTAAATAAATTCATCGTGAAAACTGGATTCAAATATATTGCTCTGGTAAAATAAATGTAACGTAGAATATATCCAATAATTATCCCATTATTGTTGAAAAGAATTTTCTCATTTACATTGAATAAACACGATAGGTTAATGCATCGACATTGCTCAAATATCATATAGAAGCAATTTGTGGAATAATTTTACTGAGAGAAAAAACCTAAAGAAGGAGAAGAAAAAGTAGCAAAAGAATAACGTTGTGTAAAATGAAGATGATGTATTTTATAGCAGTCGACAGTCGAAGTCGAAGCGGCTGTTGCTCTACTCTACCAGTTACGAATAACCGCTCCAGTTGCTGCTCTACGAATAGATGAAACGTGATCTCCGAAACACGTGAGTTGAAGAATAACACTCTTCTTATCTTCCTGCTTATGAATACAATTCCTTCCAAAGTTAATATTTTCCGACTTTTTTCTATTTTAGTTGCATAACAACATATCAATTACGAGAACAACTTCAAAGTTCAAGACGATAAATGCTTATATTAGTCTTCGATAAGAGTAATATAATAGCTTTTCTCTGATAACATAATTGAATTTACTATTTTTTTTCTTAATTCAACGACGCTCCGTTGAATTTGTTATTTTCATTGATAAGCTGACAAACCAATGTATAACACATAATGTGACATAACTCGTGGAACACGTGACTTTCAATGAGTAGCTAACACGTACTGGCTGTTCTGCAGTACTGAAAAGCTGAAGACTATAGGACGCAAATAGATTTGACAGAAGCAATATTAGTGCTATATGGCCCCTCTGACTCAGTAATCACATTACCTATCTTTTCACATTGTTCCCATCATCGTTTATTTATCCGTCAATTTGTATTCATGAATGAAATTAATTTATTGAAACAGAAACTAATTTGGTGTATAATTTTAGTGACGGTAATGGTTATAATGGTAATAATTCCAACGGGGAATGGTGACTGATTCTAGCCAGCTCCACTATCTGTGACTCCGTTTGTTCGTGTCATTTGGTTACATTCATGCCAATCTTGAAGTTGATCAGCAGTATTTATTTATTGAATTATTCATTTATTTATTTTCATTTATGATACATGTAATAGACTATTCATAATAGCAAAATCGTCATACATATAATTCAATACACATAATAATTACAGATATAATAACACACAGAATTTATGATAATTTGAAACATTAATTTAAGGATAAATCATAGCCTTCAAATTAGATGACTATATAGGCATCTAGCTAGCGACCATTCCTTCACCCTAGTCCTGAATGACTCAAGTGACTGAGAATCCCTTATATTCTTTGGCAAGGCGTTAAAGATGTTTCTCCCAATATTTAGGATGCTGCTTATGAAAATCTGTCGTATGCTGTTCAGTAAGAGATTAATTTTTATGCCTTGTGTTATGCTGGTGGATGTTAACTCCTGTTACCCATTCATTTTTCAATTTAAAGGAGTATTCAGTCATAAAATGAACGTAAAGACTTGGGACTTTTAGTTTCCTATAATGGGCTACAAGATAAGCGTGGAGGCTTTTTAAACTCAGCCTCAGGACTCAGGATTCAGGAGAGCCTCAGGACTCTATTCTGGGAATGAGAAATAGACAATTCATGCCTTGATCCTCCCCACAGCAGAATGCCATATAGGAGAGCGATGGTTCATAATACCCATGGTAAGCCGTCATCACAGCATCCAACAAGACCCTCAAGATTCTTTACAGAGCGAAGGCTGCTGAGCTTCAACACATCAGAAGAGAGTAAGCATGACATGATCATGATAGACTGCTATCCATGGTAACTCCCAATAAACTGGTGGTATTAGAGGTAAGCAGTTAAATAGCATTCACTACAAAATTAAGAGGGTTTTCAATTATTGTCTATCGTGAGTTCAATGAATGTGGTCTTGACAATATTTACTTTCAGATTATCTCCAGAGCACCACTTGGAAATTTCAGAGAGCACAGCTCCTCCCAAAACTTGAAGCTCCTCAAAGTCACTACCTGTAACCAGGAAGTTAGCGTCGTCAGAAAAGAGCAAAGATCTTGCTGTAGGTACACTGGATGGAAAATCGTTCAAAAGCAAAGGCAATGGAGTGGTACTCCATGAGATAAGGAGCGGTCACGTGACATGAAACCCTTATTCATGAACTGTCCCTCAGAACCTTCTATTTCAACTACCTGGCTCCTTCCTCCCTCACAAATGAAAATTGATAAGGTTCAGCTTCTCTTATGCCATGAGAATAGAGCGTTTCAATCAGGACGTCATGATCAAGACTATCGAAGGCCTTTCTGAAGTCTACAAAAAACCCGAAACCTTCTTCCCATGATCAAGTGAAGAATTAATTCCACTGACAAAACTTTCCAAGGCATCAACTGTTGATTTACTTTCTTGGGAGCCAAACTGACTCCAGGACAATGAGCCATTTACCTTGAAGTGCCGGAGGATTGAAAAGTGAATAACACTTCTTCAGACCTTAGAAACTGAAGAGAGGTTAGCTATGGGCATATTCATGTCAACTTCACTTCGAGATACCTTCTTGAAAACTGGCTTCAGCTTACCTACTCTGAAGCAAAAAGGGAAAATAAAATTCGCTACTCAACATATCGATTCATTAGGTAAGTGAGAGGCTAACCTCACAAAAGTGTTGTCTTTGATGCTCTTGATTTTATTCAGTGTTGATATCAGAAGGTGCTGAATATGGCCCAGGAAAACCTCACCGCCAGGTGGCCTATAAACACAGACAATCAGGAAAGATTGGTGAAAAATTAAGGCAGAAGCCTAAAAATAACCATTAGGGAAAAACTCCTGGATGCAGAAACACCCTGTCTAGCATATATGGCTACCCCGCCACCCCTACTTCTGATACCACCCTGTTGAAATAGCAGAGCAGATTGAAATATTCTCAATATAAACAGATTCATCATTATTACTTGAAAATTCAGTAAGACACAAAAAATCTAATCTATTGAGGTCCGTATGCAGATGCAGATTCAAACTGCGTCTAGAGTAAACGTGTTTATTCTTGAACGCCGTTCAAACCACAAATTGGTATGCTGAGTAAAGACGAACTTAACGTTTAGTTTGAACGAGTTTATTGAAGCACAACTATTAGTTGGCTGACCTGATTCCTCATACATCCAATCAGAATTATTCAGAAACAAAACGTGAACATTTATAATTTTGGCATTGATCATATGATTTGGTGATTATTTATAAAATTAAAGTTCAAAGACGTATGGGAGAGATGAATGTTTACAATAGCCAATTATTTACCAAGATCTTGATTATATTTTTTAAACTCATCGTAAACAGTCAGCATTGGTTAAAAGGGAAGCATTGCTGTTATCTATGAGGAATGCTGACAGTTCAAATATTGGAAGTCTTCAAATACATTAAAGAATCAACTTAACTGTTGATTCTCTCTGTTAACTGTCTACAATTATCTTGCAGATGTACGCTAAGTGTGAAAACTTCCCTATTTTGTGGATTATTATTTCATATTATTTGAAATAGTGTATGACAGCATCATTCTTCATCAGTCATAAAAGTTGGGTTATGCTCAATACTGGCTCACTACGCATCCAGTTAACGCATATTGCATGTTTAAACTAGGGACAGTAATATTAGGAAAGATATCTTCAAGCAGTCATGCATAAACGGAGATCAAATCCAATAATGGGGCTGTTTTCATAATCGATTTTTAAAACCTAGCATTAGTGAATTGAACTGAGTTATGTAAAACAACATAACTTCAATGAACAAGGTTTCAATTATAGAAGTTGAATGTTGTTTCAAAATTTTTGCTATTGAAGTTTCTGAGAAACAATCTTTTACAGTCTTAGCCAATAAATGAGTTCTTCTCATATAAATAGTTCTTGAGACCAGGGGCATATTTCATGGAAGCTTTGTAATACATGGCCTGCATTACAGGACATTTAAAATAAAAATTACAATTACTGTTTAATATCTTAAAAAATATTCTACAATCCTAAAATCACCTGCAAAATGTCTCATGTATAAATGAGTGAATCTTGATATATCTAGTGGAATTCTCGGGCTGGATAACGTGTCAGCTGATATGTCAAATGTTCTGTTGAAAGCATTGGAAAGTCAATTGAAATAGTTCTAGATACATTGAGTTATTGATTGGGTTCTATTCAACAATAATATTTCCTTAATGTCTAGAGCAGCTTATTGTCTATTTTTACATGCTATATTCACAAATCTATACGATAATGAATATTCCAACTGAATAATCAATACTTGTAAAAATTGTTTGGTGCTTCGAACAATGAAAAAATTTTATTTGATTGACAGGTCCTGTAATACAGGCAACACTCTTTATCAAACAAATTAGGGTACTGTATAACACTTCTGAAATGTTCCTGTAATACAGGTGAATCGCTTGTAGATTTGTTCACAGTTGTAAAATTTTATGGAACACACAATTCCAATTTCAACCAATAATACAATAATGTTATCTGTAATACATGTCCTGTAAATTTCATGAAAAAAAGACCCAGGTGTTAAATGAGTACTTTCGGAAACGGTCTATCACAAACGATTTTCGAACATACTAAGTACTTTAATCATTGAGTTACATTATTGAATGAATTGATGAATAATAGAACTGAATAAGGAACACACATATACAAATGAATGACTTTATTTGTTTCCTTGGATGAAGTTATAGTCCAGGCAATGAATGCTCAAGAATAGATATAGAGGGAAATGTTTTGAGGATAATTTCTGACCCCACAGTTCTGTTTAGGGTAGTAAGGAGGTAAACATATCAAAAGTCCCCACCCCTAAGCTAAGTCCCTTTGCTAAGGGGGTTTGAAGGCACCATTTTTTGGTTTCTCGCATAAAACTCAGGAACTATCCAACTTAAGGACTTGACTGTCACATAACAAATTAAAGCTTACATAATTTCCTACAATATTCATACTACAACTTTTTTTATATCTCCTCGAGTTTTAGAGATATCCACTCTTGAAGGTGTGACATTTTTGAAAAAAAAACACGTTTGCAACCATTTTTTTGCTCCTATAACTTTTAAAAAATTGACGGGAGAAATCCATGTTAATCATAAGATTATAGATAATTGAATTTTCTTCAATTTCATGTATAATTTCACAATTTTAAGAATTTCCCTGCACCTGTTGCAGCAGCTTTAGTGTTGAGTGTGAAAACTCCAGTTTTGCAACAATAGACTAATTGACAAAGGAATCTGGAGGGAATGTTTTAAACAAAATTTTCGACTTTGCAGCTTTGTTGAGACTAGTTAGGAGGAGAACATATCGAAAGTCCTCATTCCTAACTCATTTGCTAAGGGGATGAGGGTGGTTTAAAAGTTGCGTTTTTCAGCGTTTTGCTTTCACGCTCATATCTTGAGAACAATTAGTTCAATCGACATGAATAACTTTTCAAAAATGAAACTTGACAAATTCTCTACACTTTTTGTCCAGTGGAATTCTGTGATATTCCCAACAGTTCCCGAGATATTTGCTCTTGAAGGTGTGTAATTGTTAAAATAACATGTTTTTATCCTATTTTTTTATCTTTCAGGGCTTATAACTCTTCAACAATGCATAATAAAAACTAATGCTCAAATGTTGCTCATAGAAAATTTAATTCTCTTTGGAATGATGTATTTTTAATATTCCAAGCTTTCCTTTCATTGTTATAGCAGCTTCAATATAGAGGGTGAAATTTTCATTGCTGCAACAAGTGTCAACTCAGCGGTTCCACACCTTCAACAGAGGGCATTCAGATGCGCACTTTTGCTATGTTCACCTACTAACTAGTCCAAATCAAGCTTCAGAGTCAAAAATTGTGTCATAGACACCCCCTTCCAATGTCATTGTCAAACGATCAATTGTTGCAGCAATGAAAATTTCACCCCCTACATTGAGACTGCTAAAACAATGAAAGGAAAACTTGGAATAGTGGAATAAGACATCATTTCGAAGAGAATTCAATGCTCTACAAGCCTACTATAAGCATCAGTTTTTATGATGCATTGTTAAAGAGTTATAAGGTTAAAATGTCACACCTTCAAGAGCGGATATCTCGAAAACTCGAGGAGATATAAAAAAAGTTGTGAATTGAATATTGTAGGAAATTATTTAAGCTTCAATTTGTTATATGATAATCAAGTCCTCAAGTTACATAGTTGCCCCCTCTATAATCTTTCTTTGACTTGGATCCATTGCATTGAGATAGTTTCACCTCTTTAGATGTAATACATTGACTATTATTCTATGTTTTGTGTATATTTTCAATAGTTGGTATATAGAATACTTCAGTTTGTACTAAAAAATATGAAGGGTTTTTATCATTTCTGCAGTTAACATGAGGGCTATTCTTGATTTTTCACAGAATATATAATATTAGATGTAAATAAAAAATATGAATCTGAGTACCCTTTTAAATTATTTTGTCACGACATGCATGTTTCGGTTACTTGAAAATGGCATTAGTAGCCGAAACATGCATGTTTCATTTTTTTATTTATATTAGAAGTACCCCTAAAGAAAAAATACAATATTAGATGAGTCTGCATTTTCGTCAATAACATAATTATATATAAGTAGCCAACATTTGTTTGAGAAGCCAAAACTCTGTTGCCTAATTGTATTGCTCCTTCCATCCTGCTTATAATAGCTTCAATTCATGTTCAATAATAAAAATCTAAAAAAAACAGAGTATATTAATGTAAACAAGGAAGATTGGATGATGATATTAAAATGAGTGCTCCAGATGGGGTATAATAATAGAACAGCTCATGTTGTGTTTCCGTGTGGGACATTGCAAAGAATTCATTTGTTTTCGGCCCTGTATTTTTCAACCTATCATCACATTTGTCATCACATTAGTTGATTTCTAGTTTTGTGTAAAATGAATGTATTTTGCAAACTTGAAGTCAAGTTTTCAAGAACAAAAACTTGAATCCACTATACCAATGTAGACCCTTCTTCAAGTTTTTTTTCTCATTCAAGTAGATGATGAACATGTTTGACTTTTGGATCCAACTCGAATCTAGAAGGTACAATCCAACCAAAAATTAGAAAATGCGATAAAAACAGTTGTCAGTCAATATAGAATGCTTAAAAACAACTAAATAGAAAATGTAATGCAAGAAAACTTTAAGGTTAATTAGTTTTTCCACTTCATAATTATATACCTTTGATGTTATCAAAACTTGAATTCAAGTAGACTTGACGAATGTATACGCAGCTTTAGGAAGATTTGATGCCCTTGAACCTTGAGAGTTTTCATTTTTCAACACCCCATCATTACTTCTCGTTATTGGCTGTTTTCTCACCGATTTCTCGTCGACATGACATGACAGCATGTTCTCCGATTGGTTAATTCGGTTGTTCAGTCGGTTACTGTATCCAGCCAATCGAAGAGCATTGTGTTTTGTCGTGTTGTGTCGTCGAGAAATTGGTGAAAACTAATTGGCTACTAATATATGGAGCAATTTATAACTGATGATGTAATGATCATTGTTTATTAACTTTACTATTAACATTTATCGATTATGAAATATGGTCAGAATAACTTTTTGATTGTTAAAACCCAACTTTAGTGAGATTCATTTCGAACTGTCGGCAGCATTCCTCATGAATAGCATCATTGCTTCCCATTCAAAAATTGCTTACTTGACAAATCTCACTAGAAAAATGTGAGGCCGTTCAGCACTTCTCTTTACTTTTCCTCTTCGATTAACTAAAGCATAGTCAGCACAAGTCTAGGACTGAGAAGGGGATCATACCCTGAGAAAAAAGTCATTCACAGAGTAACTAATGACTGGTACTAACAATATGTAAAATAGTACTTCCTTATTCCTTTAATGATTTTCTGTCTTTCATGCAGAGTTTAAAAATAAATTTCTTCGTATGTTCGGATACGGTTCAGTGATGTTGATTTTAGCATTGAATAACTCTTGCTTCCTATCAATCAGTTTATAAGTTATTATTAGCTTGCTTGAAACTCATCCCAGTAAGCCATGAAATCTATTACCATAAAATCTAATCTGAGTCAATCATGTAGACTGACTGAGTATTGGACCTACTTTTAGCTAAACTTTTAAACAACTATAAAGAGGTTTATAGTTGTTTTTATACTCATACTTTATAGAGGTTATAAATGTTATAGAGGTTATATAACCTCTATATAAAATATAGATGCTATATTTTGATATACAGATGTTACAAAATGATGTATATTTTGAAATATATATTACAAAATATTTGTTGTGTGAATGAATGTTTGCTTAAATGAATGAGTCATAACTGTATGAATGAGTCAAAATGTGTAAGTTGTTTCTTGTGTATTATGAAATATAATATAAATTTAAATTTCATACTCAGTTGCGATTTGTTTCATTGATGTATCTTACCATAGCCACCTCTAATACAAGGCCCTGGTATACGATATTGCAACGTTGCAATGTAGGCCTAAAATCTAATACATGATTGAAAAGATCAGCTAGAATTTTTTAAATTTTTTTCATCAATCATGTTTACCTGTTCAGTATATTTACATATACAGATAGATGATATACAGATGTTCAGTATATCTGTTTATAGAGGTTATAGAGCTTATAGAGGTTATATTATACTTATACTTTTTAGAGGTTTATACTTCTTTTCAACAACTATAACTTGAACTAACTTTCAAGATAGTTTTATACACTGGAGTACGAAATACACAATAGCAATCCATAATATTTAGCTTTCTCAGTACAAAGAAACTACAAAGTATGTTCGAAATCACTCCTCTCACTCGTCTCACCCTCGCACAGTTTTTGAATTTATGCTCGCATCAAAAGAAAAAGAATGAGTTAGCATGTTTGTTTATGAGAAAAATAATATACCTAATCGTAGAGTACAAACACAATAAAATGAAGTAAACGTCCTGTTCAGTTGTGAAAATGTTATCATAATAGATATTCCTGTCAATATTATAAGATTTTAACGAAATATAACTGAGCAGAACAATAATTATATAGATTTTGGCTACGTTCTAGATATTCGTGAACTGTAATATTTTGAGTATTTATTTTTATTAGAGTGTAAAACTAATATGCTATTGAATAAAGAGACACGAAGCAGCTACAACCAGAATTAGTTAGAATATTGAGTTACCGTTTATAATAAATATTTTATAACGCTATTATGATAATGAAAATAATAATTGTGATGCAATATTAATCATACGAATAACCGCATAATGGAAACGTTTATTAATTCATAGCATCAAAAATCGTCAAAATGCTATAATTTTTTCTTCCAAGCAATTGTAACAGTAATTTATTGCAATATTTGATCGACCATAGGTGCATTAATACGCCAATTTATCATCAAGAAAAGAGCGCAGTGAGATTGTCACGTGCAGTCCCCGGATGGACGCATAGCAGTTACATCATAAGGAAAGAGATCACGTTTGGCGCCAACTCACGTGGACAATTCACGTGTTCACAAAGCGCCTGAGAGCAACCATTGTACTGGGCCTGGGCCCCAACTCACGCGTTATCACAGATCACCACTTCTCTCTTCCCTCTTCTCCCTTAAAGCTCTTTGCTCACTGCTCGCTTACAACCCCAATTGACACAATATTAATGCATAACACTTCATTACAAATGTTGAGTTGTTTATTGGCACAGATCAGAGGGAAATGATTCATTCTACATAGCATTTATCAACGATTTTTTAATCCTGTTGTAGAAGTGGGGAATTGGTTCATTCTACACAGCATTATTTATCAACGATTTTTTAATCCTGTTGTAGAAGTGGGGAATTGGTTCATTCTACACAGCATTATTTATCAACGATTTTTTAATCCTGTTGTAGAAGTGAAGACCTTGTATATTCATCAATATTTACAGCAAAAAAGTTCACTTTTTAGAAGTCTGTTTCGAACACTTTTCTAAAGTAGTGATAAAGCGGAAATGACTTGGAATTTATCATGAAACATTGATAGTTTCATAGAAAAAAATGTTGTAAAAATTATCACGAACCCCTCGTCGTCATGAAAATTCACGTCATGTTATCCATGTTAGAGGTATTGATTGAACATGTAAATACATTTTTAAAATATGAAAATAAGTTCGTTGCATACTTAGATTATTTCCCTAGAATTGTTGTTCAGCTTCCTATTATAGATTATATTTATGTGTTTGGATGCATTATTTTAACCCAACATTCCAAATATAACTTTATTCGTAAATAGTTGCTTATCATCTCATAATTCTATATATATTTCGTTATTATTTATACAAATACTCATTATTATTGCTTATTTAATGTTTCATGAGACTGAAATTATATACTATTATTGTTTATAATTATTAGCCAACTCCCAAACATTTTTGTAGAATGTTTAAGTAACAATTGTAACCCTTGTAAAAATTGCTTTCTTCTATGGTTTTCATCAAAAATATTGAACAGCTGAATTTCAAATGAACTTATGAACCATACATTTCCCTCTAACAACTAACTAACATTACTTTTTCTACTTATTTATTTAGTTTGGACACGTTTTAGGGCACTGAGCACTGAGCCCCATCAGGGCAACAGGCAAGGAGTACATTGAAACAACGACCCAGTGCCCTTCATGCCCTTCATGCCCTTCATGCCCTTCAACGCATCAAAGTAAGCAAAGGAGTTGGCAAAATACTTTTTTGAAGTGTCAATAGTGATTTAAATGTCAATTTTTAAAGTTTAATTCATCATTTTTCAATTTGCATTTACTACACATAGGATCAACATTGATACTGACGAATTCAGGTAGTAATTTATTTAGTTCAGTCAACGAAATATTATACTGTAGAGGAAAAAGTTTGGAACACAATTTTTGACCCAATGATAATTAGGGGGTAAACATATTATCAAAAGTCTTCGCCCCTATATAAAAGTCTACCCCCTGTGTTAGGGGAGTGGGGGTGGTTTTTAAGTAGTCTAACATTTTTTTTTTGGTTTTTGCATATATCTCGAATAATAAGTTTCCTACAGACATTTTTATTTCATACAAGATTGAAGCTTACAGATTTGCCTACACGTTTCATCTCCAACATTTTGTAAAATTTCGCATCACTTTCACAAGATATACGGTCTGGAAGGTGTGGCATTTTAAAGAAAACCCCTTTTGCCTCCGATCTTTTTGGCCTTATAACTTTTCAACGACTGATTGGAAAAATCCGTGCTTATTTATCATGGGCCCATGGAGAATTTCACTCTCTTCAACTTAATGTATGATTCCATTATTTTACGCATCAATCTACGATTGTTGCAGCAGTTACAGTGTTCAGTGTAAAATCTTCAGTTTGACAACAATAGATCACATTAATGAATTGAATCGCTGCCTTCAATCAAATCCTAGGAGGGCGAAATTAGGGCGCAGCTGGCCCTCTCTTACACTTAACCCTCTCAGTTGACAGTGGAATTTGGAGAGAATGTTTGGAACACAATATAAACAACGACCTCGCATCTTTATTTGGACTACTTAGAAGGTAAACATATTACTACTATTTGTGCTTAGGGGATGAGAGTGGTTCAAAAGTTGAATTTCTCAATTTCTGGCTTACAAGTATGTATATTTGAAACAAGCCTTTTACCGACCTGATCACCTACACAAAAGCAGGTTCATTATTCATTAATAGATCTCCTACAAGTTTTGTGCGTAAAGTTTTGTGATAATCATCTGCAGTAGTTTTCGAGATATCCGCTCTTGAAAGTGTATAATAATCATAGAAACAAGTTTTTAATGAATCTACTGAGTAGAGCTGAGTTTGATGAAACAAAAACAGGGTTTTATCCAACATTTCGCACTTTCAGGGCTTATAAATCTTCAACAAAGCATCCAATACAATATTAATGAAGTTAGGGTTGTAGAGCATTATTTTATTCTCTTCAATTTGATGTATTATTTTACCATTTCATGCTTTTCTCTAGCTCTAGTGTTAAGTTTGAATAATTAGTTTTGCAACAGTAGATTAGTTCTGATAATATAATTTGGAGACAATGTCTGAAACACAATCTTTGACTTTCCAGCTTCATTGGGACTAGGTAGGAGGTGAAAATATTGGAAATCCTCATTCTCAAGGCCTATGATCCTACATTGGAACCGGAGACAATCTGTCCAGCCGGGTCGGCCCAGCAAGACCAGAGTAGCCAATCCAGTCCAGACTCTGCCCTCTTACATTGCTTGACGAGCCAGGAGTGGAACAGGTAATTTTCATCTCATATTTTCATATCTGTCTGATAAAATATTACCCTTACGTTTTTCGAAAAAATGTTCCCTTAAAAAATTTAGCTCGTTTCAAGACCTTTATGTATTATATTCTATACTTTTTCAATGCCCCATAATCTTCATTGTCCAGTTGATAGACCTATGCACAAGTGACAATTTAATAATTTAGTAATTTATTGTCATTATGTAAGGTATTGTCAAATTTAAACGCCGGCCAGATAGCTGAGTTGACTAAGGGTACAACCACACTGAAAGCGGAGCGTGGCGTGGCGTTGAGGAGCGTCGTGAACAATATCATGTTAAGGCTGTGCAAAGGCTAAAAATAAACTTTCTACTCGTAATGTTTTTCAAAGTTTTTAGATTTATGTATCATCAAGCTATCAAAATGAACAAGTTTTTTCAGGAAAACATTTTTTTTCTGATCATTACTATTTGAGATATGTGCGCCTAAAGTTTAAAATTATTGGGACAGAACATTTAAAATTCGGTAAGAGATAAATCCATGAGATTCAGAGGATATATTCTTTATGGTATTGTTGATCTAGTAAAAATACAATTTTTCTGAAAATATTAATTATTGAAAAAGTTATTCAATTTACCAAAAATAACTCAACTAAAAGTTATTTTACAGGAAGTGTATACTAGCAGAGCGGAGCGTGGCGTCAAACTTTGGAACAAGCTGGGTTTTTTTGAAGCGTTTACAAGCGGAGCGTCAAAGCATCAATGTGCGAGTACCCTACTAATGTACATACTAGTGGTCTACTCTTGTACATGATAATGCACTTGTTCTACTACATTTTCCCACCATCTAGTACACTACTATATTATGCCCAACTACTATATTATATTACTACTATTTAATGTTTGCCCAAATTCCCCTGTAATGTGTATTATTTGATTATTCAAAAGAGAAAATTCATCTATTGCACTTTGAAATTAAAAGTAAGGCATCAATATTTATAGTCATAAATAATATATTTATAAATATAAATAAACATTTATATTTAAATTTATACTTATAAATATAAATATTATAATACAATATTTATTAATCAATTTTATACATCAATATTTATAAATACCAATCTCTATTATCTATATAGGGAATGATAAGATTTATTACTATGAACTTATTATATTTTTGTAAATTTCATGATGTCTTGAGTCTTACACTGCTGTTATGTTTGTGCTGCAAGCATTATTGTGCCCTGTTTAAAATGTTACAATAATGTATAATTTTGACGAAATAAACTTAATTGAACTCATATTGCCATAATAGAGAGACAAAAGTATTTATATATATATATATATATATATACTTTTTTCCAAAATCCCAAAGCGTAGGCGGTTTATAACTTTAAATAAATTGCTGTCAGAAAGGTTATAGGTCTGAATCCCTCCATGCGCATGAAAGCTTATGAAGGCATCACCTGAAATAATTAATACCGTAAACATTGCGGTACATTGAGCTTGAAATTGATAAGAATAACTTAATCTGGATAGGAGATGTGTACAATTCCTCAGAAAACCGTTCTAAAGATAACTTACCGAGTCTCTGAAAATTGATTCTCTAGAATTTAATTATTAGTTTGAGCATAGATGATTAGTTTGAGATCGCATTGATCTCAAAATTTATGAAAATATATGATTTGTCAGAGTCGAAAACAACGCAAAAACTAGTGCAGTGAATCAATCAATATTCTCTGGTTGTGAGTTTCTAAAATTGTTCCTTATAACTTTCAAGTTTTTAGAGGCATCGTAGAGTGTACTAAGTACTATAGTATACCAAGTACTAGATCAAATGACATAATGTGAAATTAAAAGGAAACCAATCTATTCAGGCGCGTAGGAAATCCTGTGAATGGGAAATGAGAAGTTTCGATATCATCGTCTGCAATCTACAATAAACTAAGGAAGAAATGAATCGATCAGAAGTCTCGCATCATAGTAATAGTATTGTAGACCTACTTTGAAGAAGTCTGTGCCCATTTCTTCCTACCAGAAGTGGCAGGCCAATGCTGTGAAAGGCTTTCACTCAGAACAGATTACTGTGACCAACATCTAGGCTGCAGTAGGCTGTTATTACGATAACCATCGCCCCACGCATAATGTAGGCTGCAAACGCTAAAGTTCTCTTATCCAATCCACTTTTTTCAATCGTCAACCATGTTAAGTATCTTCAATACAATTCTGAAAAGATGTTAGAATATTATCATTCCGTCTCATCAAAAATTATCAGTATTGCGTTAGAACTCGTAGAGAACTGTGAACTGACGTATAGTGGAGTAGCCATATCATCTTGTGTAGTAGAAAAGTAGTGAGTCAGCAGTTTGTTCGCGATTATGGAGCAAAAATATTGCGTGGAGTACTGACAGTTGTCAACCGCGGAATTTATGCAAGCAAAGGGACCTGCTTTTCGCGGCCGTAGTACAGCTCGCGTTCGCGTTTCCGTGTGCGTGAGTGTTTTTACAACATATTATGTTAAACTTAGTAAATCCATCTATACATTTAGTATTCCTGCATCAGAGCGAGAAGAAGAGGGAGCTACTAACGACAGCATGCACACCAAAAACCATCAGAAATCCATTGTTCACCGGATCAGTTTATCAAATTAAACAAATTTGAAAAATCAGCCGAACTTTTCATCGCCTGGTAAGAGACTGATGAGAAGAGAAAGGAATTAGGAAAGAGCACTTCAGGAATGTTGAAAAATTCAGGATTTCAGAATATTGAGAAGAAGATTGACACAGTCCACAGCCTACGCAGCCGAAAATTACTCAACAAATAAAGAAGAATTGGCTGAAGAAACGGAATAGATCAGGACTCGTGATAAACGGGCTACAAAGATATATTCTACTATTCTCAGATCAACCACTTTTACTTATTACTACTATTGTTTTTGTCATAATTATTTGAATTGACAAACATCAGGGCTATGGAATACAACTTTGAGAATTTAATTGATCAAGAATGCTATACGACTATTGAAAATGAGGATATATTTGAATTTGATCTTATTTCCCAGACAGACAAGAAATGTGAGTTCTTTAATGTAATACAGATAAATATCCGTAGCATAAGACAGAATTTCGACGAATTTGTGTCCGTGATACAAAATTGTAAAGTGAAGTATGATATAATTGCACTAACTGAAACCTGGATCACTGATAATACTGTACTAGAATACTCCCTTAATGGCTACCACACTATTAATAGACCAAGACAATTGAATAAGAGTAACGGCTTATGTCTGTCCTTCAGAAATGATATCAAGGTAATTAATATTGATGAAGCTGATACTTTAATAATAAGATTGCATATCGAACAAGCCCATTTAACTCTAATCGAAAATGAAAATTGAAATTGAAATTTATTCATAGCACTGACAATTTACAAACAAAAATAAATAAACTCAACAAATCAGTACAATAATTATTTTGAAAAACAACTAAGAAACTAAAATACATAATAAAATATTATCTTCTAATTCTATCTATATAAATGAAAATAATTAAAAACTAACAAAAACATTATGTAACGTCAGAGTTATGATTAAGGTACTTCATAAGCTATTAGCTGAGTTGAAGTTACCTACTCTGAAAATTAAACTATTTTACCTTTGCAAGAGACAGAAGCCTCAAAAAAAATTTTAACAGAAAATCTTTGTCTATTCACAAAAAACGAATTGAAAGGATTCAACATTACAGAAGTTATTTATAGAAACCAAAAAGTATAATACAGTTATAGGAAAATAAATTAAGAATAATTTGAGGATATATACATTTATCATATTAATATATGAACTAAAGTTATAATAAATTAATGGAGAAAAATCCTGAGACAGAAAAATTGTCAGAACCCTAGGAAGCAATAGTAGAAATTCCCAAAAGAATGTGAAAAAGAATTCATGTGAAAAAGAACTCCTCAATCTCATCAAAATCGAAATTGAATAGATAGTAATTCAATTTCTTCAAAAATGTTACCAGTGAGCCTGTGGATGTAATATGTAGAAGTAACTTATTAAAGGAATTATTTGTAGCACTGTAATCGTAAAACCGTTTGAAGGCTTCACATGAAGGGTTTGCAAGAACAATCACATTGCAAGAACAATCTTAATCGTCCATCTTCTAATGCCGAGTCTTTCCTCAATAATTTAGATGATCATTTGAGAAAATTGAATGATAACGACAATAAAGTGATGCTAGGTAATATAAATATAAACTTAATATAGTCTTATGCAGATTAACGGTCTGAAACCCATGATAAACAAACCGACAAGAGTAACTCCTACAACACAAACATGCATAGACCATATTTTTTATAAAAAATTAAATTTCAATGAACAATATCTTATTGGGTGTATTTACAAGTCAGCCATCACTGATCATTATTGTACAAGTTTACATATTGGGTACATTAGTGATAGCGTCCAAGAACAGAATAATTTTATACAAAAAAAAAGATCAATTATCATAAATTGGTTAGTAATAATAATAATAATAATATAATAATAATAATTATTATTATTGATTATTGATTATTATTAAATAATAATTATTATTATTATTATAAATTGGTTAGTGATTTGAGACAGGAGACTTGGGAGTATGAGACAAGTTTGAATGTTGTAAATGTGAACGTTGATCTGCAAATTAACAACTTTGTAAATAAAATCCAAACCCATATTGAAGCTGCAACAGAACGTAAACTGATAACAAAAATGGAAAGCGACCATTGAAATGTTGGATAACTACAGGATTGATCTCAGCTATCAGAAAGTGTGATAGGATGCGTCAATCTCTCAATAAACAGCCTTCAAACGCACCTCAAAGAGAAAAATACAATAAATATAGGAATCTTCTTAAGAAAATTACTCAAAGAAACGAAAATAAATTATTTGAAAAACAATAAACCCACTAAAAATAACTCCTCACCCGGCCTAGATGATATAAACAGTATTTGTTTGAACAATTGGTGGATTCACGGAGGATCGGCAGCTTTGATTGTGGGTTGATTAGTTTGTGCTTTCCTCCCCTTCCCCCTCTCCCAAAGAGGCAAGATAACCTCTCTCCCTCGGCCCTCCTTCATCCTTCCCGTTTATCTTTCCACCCATCACTTCAAGAATTGTGCTCGAGAAGTCAACATCGTTTCGTTTCGTTTTCTCCTGTTTCCGTGGCGTTCGAGCTGAACGCAATTACCTCATTTCGTTTCGTGATATATGTACAATATCATATAGGCCTATGCATAAAGACAGGATATCGTCAGCAGTAACTTCTACACACTAGATACAGTCCACTTCCTCGCCAGTTCCAAGGTTAGTGCAAATTAAAGACTTACTTTTGGGGCTGTCGACGTTTTCGTGAATTAAATCTTAACTGTACCTCAATCCATAGGTTTGGGGACAGGACGGGATTACCACATGGTCCGCCAGGCCTGGGATATGTTCTATTTCCAAGAGATTTATTTTTCAATTCAAATTTCAATTCGTTAATAGTAGAGTTACTTGTTGATACATGCACTGATATCCATGTTAAATCCAGTTACAAAGTTCCTTTCCAAATCTCCTTGTTTATCTAATCAGTTACTTAGTTACAATGGCAAGCCCACAAGCCTTGCTTACTATTCGTGTGAAGAAGAAAGAAACTTTGTTTAGCCATGTTCAACAAGCTTATGACTTGTTGAAGGACATCAATGATCCTAAAATTCAATCTCAATTTTTGATAAGAAGCATATCTATTGAAAATACTGTGAAAGAATATTCTGCACTCTTAGATGAAATCAATGAATTATCTATTCAAGTTGAACCTACTAAAGAACCTGAATATCAATCACTTACCGTTATTGATAATTTATCCTGTGCAATAATAAATGCTCGTGATAAATTGAATCAAATTAAAAATGAGAAACCGAAGGAGAAAAGTGAACCCTCAACTTCAACCTCTCATTCTCCCCGTTTGAACATGATATTACCTCCAACTGAAATAAAACCGTTTGATGGCTCTGATATTTCAGACTGGCCTAGATTCAAAAATATCTTTTCATCATTGATTGTGGATGATAAATATTATTCTCCTGTTCATAAATCTCATATTTTGCATAATTTGTTGAAAGGCGAAGCAGCCAGAGTAGTAAAATCTTTTCAGATAAGTAGTGATTTTGATTTGGCATGGAAAACTCTATGCAAGCGTTATGAGAGTGATAGGGTGTTAGCTAACTACTACGTAAATGAGATTTTGAAAACTAGTTCAATCCCATTTAAACCTTCGTTACAATCGCTTCAAGATTTTCTTGTTAAAGTAGGTGATAGTATTACCACTCTGAAATCGTTGAAAGTTCCTGATTTGGCTGATTATATCTTGTACTCATTAGCTATTCGTCAATTAGACAAAATATCACGTGAATCGTTTGAGCTCGAGGTAGCTGATGAGAGCTTTCCTTCTTGTCAACAGTTGATTGATTTCGTGAATAAGAGAGTTAGATCTTATCAATTATCTGCATCTGATGTGCCGTCAGTTAATGAACAAAAATCTATCGAAAAGCCGTAAAATAAGTCTTTTCAGAAAAAGGTTGTCTTATCTACTCAGGCTGATAACAGCGTTCGAAATAAAAGCAGCTTAGTTACTTGTGAATTGAATGATAGTGCTGAAACAAAATGCTCATTTTGCAACTCAACAAATCATTCATTATTCAAATGTCCTGCTTTCTTGAGAAGAGATCCAAAAGCTAGGAATGAATTTATTAAATCATTGAGAGTCTGTTTCAATTGTTTCTCCAAATTTCACGCTGTAAACCAATGCAAGTCTAAATCATTGTGTTATTGTGGTCGTATGCATAATAAATTACTTCATTATCCTCGTAGTAGTGATAATAGCCGTTCGAATTCTCCTGTTCGTTATCAGAAGTCTACTGATAACATCTCTAAAGTTGCTTTGAAATCGAAATCCGTTGATTCGATCACTCAAACTGATAGCACTATGAATGTTGTTGAGAATTCAAATTCTTCTAAGCATTGTGGTATCACTGATAATGTTATTGATAAGTCATCAATTGTTAGTTTAATTCCTGAAACGAGTGTTGTTCTAGGTACTGCTGAAGCAGTTATTAAAAATTCATCTGGTTCGTTTATTGGTGTTCGTTTAATGACTGATTCTGGTAGTACTGCTAATTTCATCACAAAAGATCTTGTTATGGAACTTGGTTTATCTGTTCATGATTGTCAACAAAATTTCTCTGGTTTGAATTCCTCGAGTGTAGGGAATTCTTCTGGTGTTGTGAAATGTTTGTTGAAACCTAAGGGCTCAAATCACCCTCGTTTAGAAGCTGAGGCTTATGTAATTGATAAAATAGTTGGTTCATTGCCCCCTATTTATCTCAGTTCAAAAGTGCAAAATGAGTTGAAAAAATTCAACCTTGCTGATCCTGTGTTCTATGAACAACGTTCCGTTGATCTTCTATTGGGATGTCAGTTATTCAACAAAATATTATGTCATCATAGTCAAGTCTCATCTAGTGAAGAGTGTTCGTTTTGCGTGATTCCCACCGTGTTTGGTGACATTATTTTGGGTGAATTTCCAAATCATTCCGGTCTTCTTAATCAGTCATTGACTGCATTAATGACGTGTCCCACCTCTGAGAACTCGTTGAATAATTTGGTTCATAAGTTTTGGGAAAGTGAAGAAATTCCTAATCATAAATTTCCTAGTCCCGATGATGAGTTTTGTGAGAAACATTTTGCTGAAACTCACACGCGTGATACTGAAGGAAGATATGTTGTTCGTCTCCCTCTCAAAGTTGACACTAATCAACTCAAGTTTCATGAATCTCATGATGTTGCTTTAAATCGTTTTCTGTCGTTGGAGCGTCATATGCTGCGTGATGCTCGTTTGAAATCTGATTGCGTATCATTTATGGAAGAGTATCTTCTTTTGGATCATATGGGAGTTGCTAAAAAACCAGGTAAATATTTTATTCCTTATTTTTGTGTATTTAATCCGTCATCACCTACAACAAAGGTTCGTGTTGTATTTGATGGGTCTGCTAAAAAGAGTCACATTTCGTTGAATCAAGTTCTTCATTCAGGTCCAAAATTGTTAAATGACATATGTGATGTGTTAACTAGATTCAGACTTCACTCATTCGTATTCACGTGTGATGTTACGAAAATGTATTGTGCTATCCTCGTTGATGAGGAAGATCGTTCTTTCCTTCACATATTGTTTCGTAAAGATCCTTCCGATGATATTGTCGTTTATGAGCTCAAAACAATCACATATGGTTTGAAACCGTCTGGTTTTCTTGCTCAACGTGCTCTCATTCAACTGGCGAAAGATGAAGGAGATAAATTTCTGTTGGCAGCAGCAGCTATTCGTGATGATATATATCACGACGATTTTCTCACAGGTGCTAATTCGTTGGAAGAAATCTGTGAAATAAAATCACAACTTTGTAATCTTCTAAACTGTGCTCATATCAAGTTGAATAAATGGAGCAGTAATTCTCCTGAGTTCTTGGATTTGATTCGTTCTGAAAACACTCAAGTACCACTTCATATCAATGATGAGCCTAATTCGAATGTGAAAGTTCTTGGCATAATGTGGAACCCAACTACTGATTGTTTTCATATTAAAGTCTCCATTCCAGAGTTTCAAAAGAAAAACTCTAAGCGCACTGTTCTGTCCGTTATCGCGCGTCTGTATGACCCTCTCGGTTTTATAGCTTCAGTAATATTCAAAATGAAATGTTTTTTACAAGAGCTGTGGAAGTTGGACATCGATTGGGATACGGCGATTCCTGTTGACTACAACGAATGCTGGAACGAGCTGATGAGAGAGCTTCCAGCTCTAAGTTCAATTTCAATTCCTCGATGCGTTTATGGTGAAGCTTTCTCTTGTCAAATACTTGGGTTTTCCGACGCATCGCAGAAAGGAATCTGTGCTTGTATCTTCTTGAGAGTTGTGTCGTCAGAATCTACGGTGAAATTCTTCGTGTTGAAAGCTAAAACTAAAGTTGCGTCGTTGGAAACTCTGTCTATTCCTCGATTAGAGCTTCAAGCTGCGTTGTTGCTTTCGCGATTGTATGTTTCAGTCCTTCCTTCACTGGAAAAAAATCAATCTTCAATCTACGTTTCTGTTCAGTGATTCAACTATTGTTTTATCTTGGTTGCATATACCTCCTTACAAGTTGCAAACGTTTGTTGCAAATCGTGTTGTGAGAATATTAGAGTTGACTAATATTTCAGATTGGAATCACATTGGTACTGATTTCAACATTGCCGACGTTGTATCAAGAGGCGTTTCTCCCCAAAACTTGTGCAATTCGCAAGATTGGTTCAATGCTCCAACGTGGTGTTCTAATTCGTTGTCATGTTGGCCGTTGTCATCTATGACTTACCCTGCTACTGAAATTCTGCCTGATGTGAAACAAAATAAAGGTGTTGTTTTGAATATCACTGAAGAGACTGCTGTTATTCAGATAACACGTTTCTCCTCATACATGAGATTGTTACATTCCTGTGCTTATGTTTTACGTTTCGTGAATAACTGTAAAGCATCAATTAGTGGTGTCTGTCGTAAATCAGGCGCACTTAATGTTCAAGAGTTGAAATGTGCACAAATTTATTGTGTTAAAATTGTTCAAAAGTGTCATTTCAATCATGAACTCGACCTATTGAAAGAGGGTAAACCTTGTGATAAGAGTTTCCAAAAATTGTCTGTATTCTTGGATGGTGATGGTGTGATTCGTGTTGGTGGCAGATTGGTAAATAGTGCTTTAGGATATGAAGCCAAGCATCCTTGTTTGATACATAAAGATAGTAATTTTACTAAACTCCTCATTGAGTATTATCATATTTCTCATCTTCATGCTGGACCAAGAATAGTGCGTGCTCTTATTCAGCGTTATTTTTGGATTGTTGGAGCACACAGTGTTATCAGAAATGTGATTTTCAATTGTACTCGTTGCCGTTTATTCAATGCAACTCCTGTTGCTCCCGTCATGGGTGATCTTCCCAGCTCTCGTGTTGTTCCCAGTGCTCCCTTTCTGAAGGCTGCAGTCGATCTAGCTGGTCCTTTCACTGTCAAAGAGTTTATTAACACTCTCCATCGTTTTGTTTCTAGGCGTGGATTGCCTAAAGAAATATTCTGTGATCAAGGGACGAATTTCAAAGGTGCTGCGCGACAATTGAAGGAAATTGTTGAATTTCTCAGATCATCAGAAAATCAATCCAACGTCTGTGATGTGATGTCATCTAAAAGCATCCAATTTCGTTTTAATATTCCACATGCTCCTTTCATGAATGGAATCTGTGAGTCTAATATTAAAAATGTGAAATTCCATTTGTTTCGTGAAGTGGGAAACTCGGTCCTAACTATTGTTGAGCTTTCCACTCTGTTGGTGAAAATTGAGGCGATACTCAATTCGAGACCGTTGTATGCGTTCTCTTCATCTCCTGATGACTACGAGGCGCTGACTCCCGGACATTTCCTTGTTCATCACCCTCTGTTGGCGGTTCCTGAAATTGACGTGAGTGATGTCAACGAGCACAGACTGTCTCGTTGGGAAAAGGTTAATCGCTTCACTCAGAGATTGTGGAAGAGGTGGGAGAGTGAATACCTCCACACTCTTCAACAGAAGAATAAGTGGTTTGAGAGTGACACAAACCTTCAGGTAGGGCAGTTAGTATGGATTAAAGAGGACAATTCATCACCCTTATCATACCCGTTAGGTAGAGTCACCCAAATCATAAGTGATGCTAAGGGTGTTGTGCGCTCAGCTCACGTGAAAACTAACTCTGGTGAGTATGTTAGGCCAGTTAGGAAACTTGCCCCCATACTTCCCTATTAGTTTAACCCACACACCAAGTTTTCCGTTTTCCTTTCCTATTCCTTTTTCCCTTAGTTTTTCCTTTCCTACCGTTCAGTGCTTGTTGCTTTGTTTTTCTTTTACTTTTGAATTTTAGTTTTTTTTTGAGTTTATGTTCTTGGAAATGGGGCATTCCAAGGCGGGCGGAGATGGTGGATTCACGGAGGATCGGCAGCTTTGATTGTGGGTTGATTAGTTTGTGCTTTCCTCCCCTTCCCCCTCTCCCAAAGAGGCAAGATAACCTCTCTCCTTCACCCCCCTTCATCCTTCCCGTTTATCTTTCCACCCATCACTTCAAGAATTGTGCTCGAGAAGTCAACATCGTTTCGTTTCGTTTTCTCCTGTTTCTGTGGCATTCGAGCTGAACGCAATTACCTTGTTTCGTTTCGTGATATATGTACAATATCATATAGGCCTATGCATAAAGACAGGATATCATCAGCAGTAACTTCTACACACGAGATACAGTCTACTTCTTCGCCAGTTCCAAGGTTAGTGCAAATTAAAGACTTACTTTTGGGGCTGTCGACGTTTTCGTGAATTAAATCTTAACTGTACCTCAATCCATAGGTTTGGGGACAGGACGGGATTACCAACAATATTGCCACAGTTATAGTTCAGCCTCTGTCAGACCTATTTAACAAATGTTTTGAAGTGGGATGTTTTCCATTACATTTTAAGACTGCAAATATAATTCCATTATTCAAGTTTGGTGATAAGTCTGCTCCGGAAAACTATCGTCCCATTAGCATGATTAGTAACTTGTCTAAGATATTTGAAAGGATTATAACAAAGCGTTTGGTGGATTACTTGATGAAACATAACACATAATTCAATCAAATCAATTCAGATTTCAAAAGGGCAAGAGTACTGAGGATGCAGTGACTGAATTGATGGGTACCTATTATAACTTCTAATTTCATTGGCAGTGTTTCTAGATTTTTCCAAGGCCTTTGATACAATACCACATCAGTCGCTCTTACACAACATGAAAAATATAGGCTTACGGGGTATTGTTTTAGAATTGTTCAAAAGCTATTATTTAGGGAATCGAGTTCAAGTTCACTAAATGATAAAACAAGTACAAAATTTCCAACTAATTTCGTTTTGCCACAGGGAACTGTCCTTTCGCCTATATTATTCCTTATTTGTATTGATGGATTACTTAAACTTGACATAACTGGGTGTAGAACTATAGCTTTCGCAGATGACACTGCCTTGGTTTTCACAGGCAAGGGTTGGCCCGAGGTGAGGGCTTTGGCTGAGTCTGGACTCACAGTGGTCAAATCATGGTTTGACCAGCACACCCTTACTCTTACCAACAAAGAAAGTATCTTCATGGTTTTCTCCCTATTGGCTAGATCAATGCCCGCAGGTAATTTGTGTGGAAAAATAAATATCCACTCTTCCGAATGTGTTGATAATGATTATGCAGTTAACAGTAGTTCTTCCCTTAGCTGTGGCTGCCCAGCATTGGCTAGAGTAAATGCATTCAAGTATTTAGGAGTCTATCTAGATGTATATTTAAAAGAGTAAAAGATGTATATTTTGAGTGCCTTAGATTAATTGAGGACTTGAAAAAAGAGAATACAAGCCTTAAGAGGAAAGTTTGTGACTTGGAGACACGGCTCGAAGATGCTGAACAGTACACACGCTCCAATACACTTGAAATCTATGGAGTACCAGAGACGAAAAACGAGGATGTGTATGAAACTGTAAAGAGAGTGTGTAATGCTCTTGATGTTAATATAACAAGAGAAAAAATTGACGTCTGCCATCGACTGGGAAAACCTAAGGGAGACAATCGGCCTGCTGGTATTATTGTGAAATTTGTCAGGAGAGAGGACAAGTTCTCGGTGGTGGCGAGGAGAAAGGTTAAGCGTAATTTATCGACGCAGGACCTTGGATTCCAGCAGCAGGCAGTAGTCTACATCAACGAGAGTCTAAGTCCGGCGCGGAGAAGAATTTTTGCAGCTGCCAGGGAGGCTAAGAAGAAATATGACTACGCTTATCTGTGGGTGCAGAACGGGAAGATACTAATGAGGAAGGAGCAGGGTAAACCGATTGTGAAAATATCGTCGTTGAGTGATCTCGATAGACTTTAAATTGTTTTTTCTTAATGTTTCAATACTAGAGGAAAATATCAATGACTTTCGTTTATTGCAAAAATTTCGCTTTCGCTACTCGGGTAGAAATAAGGAATGTTTAATTTTTCATTGTTTGTTTTCTCTCCTATATAAAATTGATTTCTCTAGTTGGTCAAACGTTTTATATTACTTATATTATTTGATAATAGTATATCGTAGAGGTTATGAATCCAATTGTGCACATTGGGTCAAGCGATGTGCTCTAGTTGGTTTATCTCAATTTTTGTGTAATGATAACATTTTCAGCATTGGAAAGCATAGTACTGGTGACACAAATTTTATCACTCAGTTCAGAGCTTTATCAAGCTCCGTTATGATTGTGATGGCTATCCCAGTCGAATTGATAACAGATTTTTGTAGCGGTCTATCGTTGTTTATTATCAATCATGTTAGTTTAAACTGTTTTCTTCTATTCATATTATGTTCTGGTGGAGCTGCTTTTGCCAAATTGATTTTCATTTGTTCAAAAGATTCATTTATTTTTCCCCCATTTATATCAAATTTATGGAAGAGAGTGCAATTGTTGATTGATGCTAGTTAATTTAAACTTCAAAGTTAGCGAATGAATAATTCTGAAACGACTCTTTTAAGCTCAATTGATGAAGTGAATGAGTTTTTTTATTCGGATTCTGGTATTTTGTTCTTCCATCAAAACATCCGAAGCCTAAATACTAATTTTGATAACTTCCTTTCATACATTAATAATTTAATAACCAAGCCACATATAATAATTTTAAGTGAAGCCTGGTTGCAGGATATGAATGAATTAAATTTATATAATATTGTCGGATATGAAAGCTTTGCTGCTGCTGGTTCTGTGACGAGGGCGGGCGGTGTTGTGATCTTTGTTCATTCTTCTATTACTGCCACTAAAAAGGATTGTTGCATTGCTGACTGTGACTCACTGTTACTTTTTTGTAAATACAAGAATTATTTATTTAATGTGTTAGGTTTGTACAGATTTCACCTAGGTGATCGGCATACATTTATTGCCAGTTTTGATAGATTCTTGGCTACCACCAGGAGCTCAGATTTATATTGTCTAGGGGATGTTAACCTAAATGTTAGTGTTTCGGATGATTATAGTGATTCGTATCTAAATTGTCTCAATGGAAATGGTATGCAGCAGTTAGTAGATATAGGGACGAGGGTAGTGGGGTCATCTTCAACCTGTATTGACCACTTATCATATCGTTCAAATCTTTTTGTCATTGACAAAGTTTCTGTCATTGAAACCTTAATCACGGATCACCGGGCGGTGGCTTGTATTTTGCCTATAGTTATTGAAAAGAGAAGGATTCAGCAGTCTGAATTTAAAAAATTGGACCACAAGCGTTTGAGTACCTTATTAAAATATGAAAATTGGGAACCTGTCTTTGAAGAACCCGAAACTAACAAAGCATTTGATATTTTTTATCAAATCTTAAATAACTGTATTGTAGAATCACAAAAAAATATTAAATACAAACAGAACATAAAAATGTTAAAGCCCTGGATGACTCCTGGTTTGTCCAATGCCATTTATGTAAGAGACAAATTGCATAAGATGCATAAAAATGATCCAAACAATTTGATCCTCAAAAGAAAATTCGTAAATATGAAAGATAAAATAAAAGTATGGGTGAAAGAGGCCAAACTTCTATTTTACTCTTCACAGTTATTCATTCAAAAACATAACCCCCGAGAAAAGTGGAAAACAATAAAAACACTTTTCCCAGTAAAAGACAATAATAAAGATACGGATATTGTGTTGCAGGAGAATGGTATTTTAATTGATGACAATCGCCTAGTTTCTGACGTAATGAATAAATACTTTATTGAAATGCCTAAGAATCTTTCTGATTCTTTTCCTGCTTTACCCACCCATATTCAGGCACAATCTTCAGAGTCCTTCAGAATTAAAACTAGCCATAAATCTATTTTTTTCAGCCCTGTTACACTTGTTGAACTCAAAACATTTGTTGACTCTCTTTCTACTCGTAAAAGTTCGGGTGACGATGTTGTGACTGCTAGAATCCTTAAAGATAACTTTTCTTCTATTTCTTCAGTTCTTTTATATTTGTTTAACTTGTCGTTGGTATCTGGTTGTTTTCCTGAAATACTAAAGTCGGCTACTGTTGTTCCCATCTTCAAAAAAGGAAATAAACTCAGTAAAGAAAACTACAGACCCATCTCATTATTACCAGTCATGTCAAAACTATTTGAAAAAATTATAAAAACTAGATTACTTTCATTCCTCAATAGCTGCAACTTTTTTTCGGCCTGCCAGTTCGGTTTCAGGGAAAATCTTTGTACAGAAATTGCCTTACAGCATCTTTTGGAATATGTCTATTCAGGATTAAACAGTGGCTGTAGTGGCAAAACAGCGGGAATCTTCCTGGATATTAGTAAAGCATTCGATACAGTTAATCATAGTCTGCTGTTCCGCAAGCTGGAGAGTGCTGGTGTAAGGGGAATTCCACTAGATTGGTTTAAGTCCTTCCTACAGGGTAGGAAACAGTATGTAAGGATCAGAAACGTTGCAAGTGAAGTATTACCCATAACTTGTGGTGTGCCGCAAGGTTCGGTTCTTGGCCCTATTCTCTTCTTAATTTTTGTAAATGATTTGTATAATGGTGAATTGAATGGACGGATAACTGCTTTTGCAGACGACACTGCTCTTTCATATAAAAGTAATAACCTTCAAGATCTACATCAGAAAATGCAGTCTGACTTGAACAAAATATCTCTATGGTTTACATGTAACAAACTTAAAATTAATGTAGCCAAAACTAATTATATGATGTTCAGTCTCTCTGGAAGTGCTGACTTGCCTGCTCCACTGCGCTTTCACTCTCCAGTTTGTTCCTATTCTAGCTGTGACTGTCCCAGTATCAGTCCAGCAAAGACTATCAAATATTTGGGTCTTTCACTGGATGAAAATCTGAATTGGAGGCAACAAATTGAAACTCTAAAGAAGTCTTTAAGGTTCTATTTGATGATTTTCCATCGCATTAAATATTTGTGCGATTTTAATGTAATGAAGGAACTTTATTTTTCATTTGTACATTCCAAAATTGAATATGGAATCACATGTTGGGGAAGCTCCTATTACGCTAACCAGGATCCAATTATTAAACTTCAAAAAGCTTTTATAAGATTGATAACGGGCAGTAGGTTTGATGATCATACATTTCCACTGTTCTGTCATCTTAGAATTTTGCCTGTTAGGTTCCTATATGTATTCAAGGTTTTGTCATTGTTCTTCAATATAAGTGGAAATAGAGGTGTGACAATTGATTACTGTCAGCCTGTTACCGCACTTCGACAGACCAGGCGGACTGCGGCTTCCCAAGTCAGATGTCCTAAACCCAATTGCACTCTTTTTCGTAAAACGTTCATTTTCCTGGCACCTAGATTTTATAATGCTTTGCCGCTTGAGGTCAAGAATGCCATTGCTGCATGTAATTGTGGAAATAAGATTAAGAGATTAATTAAAATTTGGCTTTTGTCACTCACTCCCGAAGCTCTAGAGTTTTTGTTCATAATTATTGTTTAATCCGTCTATTTTTCTTTCCATTCTGTTAACTTTGCATTCTGTTATCTTGCTTTTCTTTTTATTTTTTCTCCTCTTTATTTTTTTTTTTTGTATTTTCCCTGCTCTTCTTACCGTTTTTTTTTTGCAACATAAATCAATAAATTAATCTTTTCACACAATTTGAATCTCTATTTTTAATGATTTTCTTTTGCTTTCTCTAATTAGCATCATCTCTTTAATAATTAAATACTAATATTCTATTTTGATTACAGCCCATAAATGTTTTTTTTATCTCTCTTTTTTCTTTTTTTTTCAGTCCATTCTATTGCTTTAGTAAAATAGGGTGTTAGACTCCCTCCAGCGGTCCGTAAGTTGCATCTTACGTGCTGGATTGTATTTTTCTCAATAAGTAATAAGTTGCATTATAATATTAAAATATCTCATATTATAAGATTTTGTATATAATAATCTTGATTGTTTGTTTTTGATATGCATGTATTTTACATTTCCTTGTATTGTGCTTATTGAGAATAAAACTTCATTCATTCAAAATGGAGTAATATCCACATTAAAAACACCTGTAGCAAAATGAAATATATCAATCATAAATTTTGTAAATTGAACAAGTTAAACGAAATTAAAATCATTAAAATGCTATACTTCGCTTATGCTCAGGAGGCCATCTTCCAATATGGGATAAGAGTATGGGGAGGAGATGTAAAGACCTATTTCAGAAAGATAGAAGTGAACCAGAGACACATTATCAGGGCTGCACTTGGAAAGCAAAGACGCTGCCCCACCTCTCTATTATAAAGCGAGTTCAATGTACTTAAAACTGGGCAAATTTTTGTAAAGAATTCAATTGTGTACCTGAATAAAAATAGAAATCTGTTCACAGCTCATGTAAAAAAGTACAGTTTTCGTTCGCCCACCATTTCTCCTGTACCACGAACGGACCTAACTGGTAAGAGGCAATTTGATCTTATATGCCATAAATTAATCATTTGTATACCGGAAAATTTTCTCATAAACAGAATCTCAAAGTCAACTATGCAAGTAATAGAGGATTGGATTAAATTGCCGGGTGAATTCAATAATATCTTGTAGTAATTGAAAACTTCTGTACCCATATACCTTTCAATTTTTCTTTTCATTCTCTTTCTCCTAACATACTTCTTTCGCCTTTTATTCTTCTTTCTCTTCCCTTCTTCTTCTTCTTCTTCTTCTTCTTCTTCTTCTTCTTCTTCTTCTTCTCTCGCTCTCTAACATTTATCTTTTTGTGAACATAAAAGTGTTCCTTACAATCTATATCAGTTTAGTACCTATGCCAGCGCACAAACCTAGTAGGTTTTGCTGGCTTTGTCAGATAGGAAACAATTTATTTTTAATCTAAGAGTTTTTGTGTTATTGGCATCTAATTATATATTTATTGCTTGTAGTTTTATTATTCATAGTCTACATTGTATTGTTTTCAATTTGACAAAATAAATTTTATTTGATTTTGATTTGGAAGAGAGGAAGCTTAGTACTCCATCACTAGAAGTCAAAAACGTCTCGGCGAAAAGGAATCAAAAGAATTTTAATTCTATTAGCACTTTCGTGGGAAAGTCCAGTAATGACGAGGAGAAGAGAGAGAAGAAAGATATGCCACCACCCCCAATCATAGTGGATGGTATCAAGAATGTGCTTGAACTCTCTTTGAGAATTTGGAAAAAGTATCGCCAGCTGACAAATTTAGAATAAATCTATAAGTACAGAAACGCTTAAAATAAATTATGTCGACTCAGGAGTTTATCAGAATGTTACCAGGGAATTTATTTATGACGGATTCAACTGGTACTCCTTTGAAGATAAGCAGTCGAGACCTATAAGTGTGATTGAAAAAATGTATTACTCTTGTAGTACAGACATGATACTGGAAGATTTGAAGATACAAGGATTGAAAGTTCTAGAGGTTGTAAATAAGCTAGAGTGGAAGACAAGAGAGCTGTTAGACATGTTCATAGTCTCATTCAGCGCGGAAGAAAATATAAAAAAAGTTTTCGAACTTATAATGTCAATGGTTGCAAAGTTGAATCGGAAGCTCTGAAAAAGGCCAACCTGATATCGCAATGCAAACGATGCACCAAAACGAAGTATTTGGTTACACACAGAAATACTGTAACAAGTAGCTTAGGTATGTTAAGTGTGCAGGTAAACACCAAACAAAGGACTGTTCAAAACCCAGTGATGCTTTATCAAAATTAATTAATTGCGGGGAAGCACATCCAGCCAGCTATCGAGGCTGCACGTTCGCAATCGAATTGTAAAAGATTAGGAACTCTAATAAAACAAAATATATTCCAGATTTACCGAAGAATTTAAACACAGTGAAGAGTATTACATTAAGAACCACTGAAAATACAAAAACCACAATCCAAATAATGAAAGTGCAGCTAAGATATTGACTTTTGCCCAGATTGTGTCAAACGATTATAGACCGAAATTGGGAGAGCCTAAAGTGAAGTAGGAGAATGCACCAACAATATTTTGCAAAAATATTGGCAAAACTCTATAGACAAGAACAAATAATCACCTCACTACAGTTCAAATTTTAGTAGTTAGAACAAAGCAAACAACTGAAATTCAAATGATTCATTCACTGAAAATAATGGAAAGGAACGCTAATGGATTGTTACAACGTCAACGGGAGTTCTAAACATAGAAAAATTAGGTATATGTCTTATATCTGAAACTCATTTTACAAAGCAGTCGTTTATAAAACTCAAAGAATAAAGGATCTATCATGCTTTTCATCTCAGAAATGTTGCAAGGGATGGAAGTGTCATCATCATCAGAAACAATGTACAACATCATGAAGAAGTGAAACATGAAAGTGATAGAATACAATAATATCTACAGGTGTAGCAGTGCAAACAGTCAATAATTATTGCTTCTTTGTTGCAGCTATTTATTGCCCTCCCAGAAGTTACATTAGGAAAGAGGAATATGCAGCATTGCTTGATATGTTAGGAGAAAAATTCATTCTTGGTGGAGATTTCAATACGAAGCATGTAGCATGATCCCCATGCTTAACAACTCACAAGAAAAAACAGCTTTATGAAGCAATGTGAGAGATGAGGTGTGGAGCTCTTTTAACTTGGTAAACCAACCAACCAACCAACTGATACGAGGAAAATCCCAGATCTCATACATTTTTTCCTGACTAAGAATAAATTAGTAAATCATTAGCATTTAGAGGATAGTTTCGATCTTAATTCTGACCACTTACCCATCATTTTGAATTTGAGTGATTCAATTTATTCTACGTTATGAAAATATTTGTCCTGCGCTAGCTAATAGTCACACTTATTGGGATGGTTTCCAACAGATGCTAGAAGAAAGAATAGAATTGAAATCACCATCAAGAAACGAAGAATTGATTGATTAGGAGTAAGAGAAGTTTGTTACTGATATCATACAGGCAGCATGGTAATACTTTGTGTAATACTCCACAAATCAGAAGAAGAATCACTGGAAATGATAACCTTGCGGAAATCAAAGAAATGATTGTGGAAAAAAAGGCTATAAGGAGATGGCAGCAATCACGTTCCCCTCAAGACAAACATTCTAACTCAAGAACTGAGGGTAGAGATCCAATGTATCAAGGATGAATCAATCAATAGTTATATTTACTTGAGAAACTCAACAGCAGGTGAGTCCGCAGTACAGACGGTGCTAGGAACTTTGGACCAATACTTTTTGGGACTAATAGGTCTTCGCAGGTAGAATTAGGTGTCTCCAACAGGTGGTTGGACATTGTTCTTCGACACGAAGGCGTTGAGCACTAGCAAATCAGTTGCTGGCCTATTCAACTATAGCCGTGCATAGGAGAGAGCGTTGCTACTTAGTGATTCGAGTTACTTATATACATAATATACATAATATTCACCTTCTCCCAGTTACTTATATTCATATTTTTATCGGAGCGATTCGAGTTACTTATATTCATAATATTTACCTTCTCCCAATTACAGTACTTGAATTCATTTTTTTATCGGAGTGCTAGCTGAACGGACTTGCAAATTATCCCATAGTATTGCTCCACTTGTCAGTTTCCTTGAGGATTGTAGGGAGTGGTGGAACTGTTAGCTATGCCTTTTGACTTCAGATAAATGTTTTGAATCTTTTGACATGAAACTGGCGTATCTATTAGAATGTACTGTAGGCCTATATCATGACGGGTATCCATAAGTTGCAGAAAAGTCTCGAGGCTTAGAATTACTGTTCTTGTTGAGGTGTCACCACAAGGATGAGCAAATGAGAATCTTGAGTATTCATCCACTATTGTGCGAAAATATTTGTTTCTGCTGGGTGACAGAAGAAGTCCCTTCGAAATCTACTTTCAATCTTTCAAATGGTAGCATAGCTTCAACCAAATTTTTATTTAAGGGATGGAATCGTGGCTTCAACTTTCAGCAAATTTTGCATCTCACGAGAATTTCTAAATGAAACATATTCTACTGAGTAAGGGAGATTATTGGATTTTATACAATGAGAAAACCTAGTAATGCCAGAATGACAAAGATCTTCAAGTAGCATCATTAAATTTCGCTGGTTTGTGATACAATGATACATACATACATACATCATTATCGATATACACGAGAGAGAGCATCAGCAGAAACGTTTTGTTCACCTGGACGATGAATAAAGTCATACGTATATTGTGATAATTCCAAGCACCCTGGCGTTGCAGAACAGAAAAATTGGTAACGTTGTCGTATAAAAGGAGTACTAATATTATTAGCCCAAACTTTTCTGAAATTCGGCAAAGAATCCTAGAAAGTCCTAACAAGTTTCTACATGATACACTCAACAGCATTAGAGCAAGAAATCAATAAGAAATTCTCAACTCACATTCTCCTCATGTAATTAATGCTACCAAACATGAATGTGATGAAACCTCTATCTCATTTGACATCAATGACATTGAGTCTTGCCATGTTATTAGGCGAACTTGCCTTTTTTGTGGTATAGGCACTCATCTACGTTCTAAATGTCCGGCTAGGGACATATTTTGCAGAAATCGTAAAAAGAAAGTTCACTTCGTTAATGATTGTAAGTCAAAGCGACCAACTCTGCATTACTGAACAATTCAGTTTACGCACAGAAATCCGTAACAAAAGTGATTATTCCTATAGTTGATATACTCAATACATCAATAGATTTATCAATATCCTTTTTCTATTATTCGGGCTTTACATAAGTGGAGCTGCTCATAAATTGAGGAATAAATTACTTGGCCTACCTAATAGAAAAATCTAAACTGGTCTAAATGGCAAATATGCAGTTGTGAATGGATTCAAAACGCGATGCTTGATCCAGAATGAGTAAAAGTGACTGAAGCATCGTTGCGTAATTTTATAGGCCTCTGCTGTGTACTCTCAATCTCCTGTAATTTTGATGGCATGATATTTTCCTATGTATTTGAGTTAACCAGTATAAATAGGCTATGATTGCATAACATAATAGGCCTATGTGAACGAGTGCGCTGTTATCAGTCACTGATAACCCTTGAAGCCATAGGCCTACTACACTTTGTTTTGGAATTGCTCTACAAATAAAGTTGTATCGATCATTATGACAGAGCACAGAGATAACTCTGGGTCGAGAGCAATAAATTCATCAATCGTGGATCGTTGTTTTTAATCGGAAGATGAATAAATATTGCTTTTTATACAATTGAGGAAATCGCAAACATTTCGCCCACTGTTTATTTGGACTGATAAATTTTCAAAATTCTACTGATCAATAAAGAATTAAGATGAAAAATAGAGAATCAATTGAATCGATCCACTATATTCAGTTAAGCAATTAATAAATGAATTATTGCATTTATAAGAGGTGATGTAGTGAACTAGTAAGAACTACAGTAGAATTCCATTTACCCGAACTCCGATTATCCAAGTTGCTTTATAGGAAAAATAGGCAAAATTTCCAAGAATTTCAGTTATGTCCAAAAAGCATTGACACTCTTCTCTAAGCAATTTGTACTGTGAAGTATTAAAACGGTTATAATATTAAAGTGAAATTCTAGCCATATATATTTTCAATAGTTTATTTTTATAAATTTCTATGAATTTTTATAAATTGTGAAAACTCCAATTATCCGAATATTGATTAACCATACTAGGCCTGCAACCTCATTATAGAACTATTGTGGAACTATAATATGTTCTAGAATAAACTTGAATAGTTATTTCATGGAACACACTCCACGTATTTATTGTTTATCGATTCGTACAATAAGTAAATCATCAAAATGATAGGGCGAGAAAAAGGCAAAAAGCATTGACACTAAAATAGTCAAATTGCTCTTCAATCATCTCAGGGACTCGTGGTAATGGGAAACTTACATCTAAATTTATATTTATTCATTCTCTCGATTTAGGTTTAGTGAGAGTTGGTTTATAGCTTGTGTAGGCTACATGATTTAATGATTTTCGTTATCTAGGGTTGAGTCCACTAGAATAGCTCTACATTCTTATGACATTTTTCTTATCATATGATATTGCAGTGTTGATGAAAATACAGTATTTACCGTAAACTCAGTTTAAAATGTGCAATATAATACTGCTTCAAGTACGAGTATTCTTCACCAGCAAAGTACGTGTACCGAGAAACCAGTCATGGATGTAGCAACTGAAAAAAATGTATTTTTTCTAGATAGAAATAATTTAACTACAGTTTCGTTGAAGCTACAAAAATAGCAACTCATAGCTCAATTAAATGAAATAGTTAGAAGTAATGGAGATAGAGAAATGGATAATTCCGACTCTTAAAATAATCGAATTTTTCAACACAATGAAGGAAATAACATTTGGGCTTGCTAGTACGGTATAACTTGTAATAAAACTTCTGGTTATTTCCTTGACATTTGTTCTTTCACGTTACCTCTTTCCACCCTTCCAATTCAACCATTACTTCCTTACTTCTATATATATATATATTATATATATATATATAATATATATATATATATAAACTAGCCGTCAGGCTTGCTTCGCTCGCCTGCATTTTTCATTTGAGCATGCTTCATTCCATCAGAAAGTCAAAGTACTTCCTCGCTCGATTCAATCACCGATTAATTTCAATTATTTAGTGCAGGATGGAAAACTTCGCTAGGATATTATGAGAATTATTATACTCCAGTCTAGACTTTAAAATTAGAGATAGGAAAGATAGAGATAGTGCTGAATTTTTTAAAATATATTTCCATCAATTATTGAAAAAGGTGAGAAAACGCAGAAAAGCTGAGAAAAACGTTGAAAAAACACTGATTTTGGGCGTATCTTTGACGTTATTGCAAATTCCTTCTAATATCACAACATTATTACACCCTACCTTAGCTTCTGTACTGAATTTGAACAATTTCTGTTCATTTTGTTCTCGATAAATCTAAGAAAGAGCAAAAAAAACCGCTGGAAAAACGCTAATTTTGGGCGTATCTTTGACGTTATTGCAAATTCCTTCTAATATCACAACATTATCACACCCTTGCTGAGCTTCTGTTCTAAATTTGAACATTTTCTTTTCATTTGTTGTCGATAAAGCTGGAAAAACGCATAATAAGCAGTTTATTCGCCTAAATTCGAGTCATCTGTATGGAAACACAGGCTAATGTTTTACCATACAATTCAATTTACTTTTATTTCTCCTATTTTCTTACTAATGCATTGAGTAGTTTATTCATACTTTGTTTCTACTGTCTAATATCGAATGATGAATACCGCAATACCGGATACATTTGCCCACAAAGGATACAGGAGCAAAGTCCAACCCAGTAGTACTCCACTTATTATAGTGAGGTCCACGTTACAATGCCAGTGAAAAAATATAGGAGAACAACGTTGTCGAGTTGACTCCATTTTGCTACTGAGTGTACACAGCTGTTACTCAATTCATCCCATTAAATTTGATCTAATATTACTTTCCATTTCCTTGATAAAATGATCAATTTCATGTCAAATCAATTAAATTCATCAATAAAATATCTTTTTTCGTGATTTGATTCGAAACTTTGCTTTGAGATCAAATTTTTATTTTCATACAAAACTGAAATGGCGTATAATTTAAAAAGCTGTGATACACTAATCTGAAATTCAAAACAACAGTAATAAAGTTGCTTGTTGGGTATTCTATTCAATTTTCTCTTGAAAATAATAGAAATCCTATTCATAATAAAATAATTTAGAAATTCTGTTATAACCTTTCAATATTATTTATACCGGTACCAGTACCATAAGGTGGGCTAACAGAAGCATGGGCGAAGTATAGGATGGTCAAAGTTGTCAATTCTTAAATTGTCATCTCAGGTATATGTGTTTCTCATACGGTAATATCTAAAAATTATTTCATTTATTCAAAAATACATTTCAAATCAATTATTCTACTTGTGTACTGAAGTATTTTTGTAAAATGAAGAAAAAAAATGGCGGCTGAGAATTGTTTGTTTACATTTGTACAGTCACTGTCAAAAGTAAAAATGAAATATTTCTGGTAAACTGACAACATTGCAAAGCTAGAGAGAGAGAGAGATAGCGCTATCTGCTTTGTTGAATGATAGACAATGACAGCAACATTATTGTCAATCGTTTACTGCCATTATAATGTGGACTTCACTAGCCTATACTACAGTATTATACAGTATTAAAGGCCTATTCAAATTCAGTCCTATAATGAATGGATTCAATGTATAAATTACCATTGTATTGTATATTATATTATAGTGTAATCTTGTTACTTCAATTACGGGTACTTGTGAATATTAATCTTGATTTAATCTGTTTTCTTTCCAAATCCCTTGGTTTTGTAATCATGAGGTTTAATATGAACCTTACTGTCAGGCAGTCATCATCGACAGTCGGGACAGCTGCTTGCCTTTCATTTAAATACATTGTAAAGTTATTTTAGGCTGTAGACAGTAATCGGATCTTCACCTTTACCCAATATATATAAAGCTCTTATGTATTGAAAAAAACGTGTAATGGTATATAAAAAACGAGTGAAGTGGGTTTTGTTGATTTTTTCAAGTTTGAGTGGGGATTTTGGGGTTGGGTCGCTGGAGTTGTGCAGAATGAAAATTGAAGTGATTCCTTGCATTTAAAGTGGCACTACAGACGGTCTCATTTCAGACTGGAGATGAATTTGTTCCGGTTGCGGTGATCGCAGCGAGCGGAGGAAAGTCGCGTTGCAGTGTCTAATCGAGGTCAGACCGTCATCTGGGACAATCCGGCCGCTGCTTTCTCCCGGCTTTCTTTCAGTGTCAGAGACCTCTAAATATTACAATGTTACAAGGTTGTGTTGGCGTGCTGGTCTGTTATGCTGACTATCATCATCATCTCAGTCCCAAAAGCCACACTGTTGCCAATTACCGAATCTTGCCCTTGACTGGTTTCTGCCACAGCCCCGATCTTCACTAAATGCCAAACGGAGTAGGGAGGGACAATGAAGCGATTACACTGAGCTATGCATCAACTTATGTATTTAGAACCAGGCGAATGTCCCTTCCCATGACGTTGCTGTTCAATAATACGGTATAGGAGACTATACAATTCATATACCGGTAGTCTCCTATACTATCAATAACATACCATATAATATGTTTATTTTATTGTATGGAAAACTATTGATAAGTACTGTTCGATTAAAAAATGTAAATGAAAAAAATATCTATATTGTGTAGTTTCCTATGCCATAAATACCATGTATACCTTATATATTTATATTGTATGAGAGATTATTGATTAGTACTGTTTAATTGAAAAAATGAAATTTTCAAATAAAATAAATACAAATTGTATAAATTGTACAAAAACCAAATTGTATAGTCTCCTATACAGGATGTTTACGACCTCCCTACAAATACTCTAGGGCATTGTTCCTGGGTTGCTGGGTAAGAAACATATGTAAATATCATATTCAAATTATTGTCCGGAAGTCTTCAGTTACTCACACAGCGGCCATTTTGCTTCTTTCACTTATTATTTTTTTTCTAAATAATGGTTGAACATTCGAAATTGAAACTGCACAATCATTTATAGCAACTAGACAAAGCTACAAAATATTATGATAATGTCTTCAAATTCATAAAACAAAATGGTGTCCACTTAAAATGTTGCTTCTTAAGAACAATGTTATAATTCGGAAAAAGGGCTGAAACAGGCACTTCATTCTTGCGTGTTTCGGACGCTATTTTCCAACCGATAATCATGAAAATGGTACCAAATTGTTCAGAAAGATTTGGACATCTCGCGCCTCACTGTCAAATTTTGATATCACTCATCAAATGTATTCTATTGAACGTCAAACTTTGCCAAATTTTCTCCAAGTTCATCGAATTTTAAAGTCATTTTATAGTTGGAAAATTGGAATTTGAAGGTAAGGCGCGAGATGTCCAAATCTTTCTGAACAACTTGGTACCATTTTCATGATTATCGGTTAGAAAATACCGTCCGAAACACGCAAGAACGAAGTACCTGCAAAGTACTCTCAATCGAGAAAGTTTCAATTCCGTACTAGCCTTTCGAAAAAGTGTGGTCGAACTCAGACATAGTCCCAAACTGCTATGATTGAGAGTACACACACTCACACACTACCGGAAAACTGGATTTGGTCGTCGATTGATTGTTTTTGTTCAATGAGATATTGCCACAGATACAAGCCCGTCTTCTTGTCTGCGCTATTGTGTTGTATGTTATATACTATATCTATATAAGCTCTATTATTCTATATGCGTATACAGTAGTTTGATATCCATTATTATTATTTATTCCCATTTCATTTCAATATCACATTAAATCTGTACTATATTCTATTTGTACAGCGATTTGGGATACATGGTTCATTCTTATCTCATCGAACTCTTTATTATCCACGTTCGACCATGCATGGCAATTCAAATTCACCCCACGAAAGAACTTTACATGATAACACCCGGGAAAAATTTAGTTTTGGAGAGATCAAGATTTACACGTTTTTTTATACTGTAATTAGAAAACCACCAATAATTCGAAAATTCTCAAGGAAAATTAAGTTATTGGATAATATGAATGAATGTTCTTGTTTCAACGAAAATTTCTGCAATAAAAAATACTTTTAGTATACTGTAAGATTTCCAAGATAAGCCAATATTCTCTGTTCACTGTTTTTTTCCATTCACAACTACTTTCTTTGAAGTGTTAATAGGGTACAAGTATTCAATTGGAAGAAAGGTGAAATGCAAAAATTAATGTACAGTATGACACTTTATATTGTTATTGTCCAGGAGTGCTACCGTGGGGTGCTTTGCGCAGACTGCGTCCTTGTCATTGTAGTGAGGGTGGGTTTCAAATAGGGTCAATATTGTAACGACTGACGATCTTTTTGTTTGGAATGTTTTTTGAATCGTAATAATACAGTCATATTAAGTACTTTGCTTCTTAATAAAACTATGCTTATGAATCATAACTTGTTTTGGGTTTAGGCGCCTGCTGGCGCCTGCGCGGTAGATTCTATTTCATTCATAGCACCAGACATAAATTCGATTGTTTATAAAGTAGAAAAATAGACAGTTATCAACTGTCCATTGATCAAATGTTTACAGGCCGTTGTACATGGTGATCTGCACTTGCTTTGATGAATCGGGAATTAGGTACTTCTCGTAATATTTGCTATTGTATATTGAAGTAAAGTCAATATAGACATAAGAAAGGGGGCGTGCTTGCAATTTATATTGTAGTTCTGATTTTTAGTATATTATTTGGATACATGAGAGAAGTCCAGAACCTATTTCTTCATGCAAATGAGAAATTTCTTCTGACCTATTTCTTCTGAATCAAATGAGATCATTCGGAACTCTCTATCGCCAATGAGTACTGAGTTATGATTTTTCGAAAATGAGTGAAACTTAAAGAAAAAATCAATTCAGATGATTTTTAGTTTTTATCAACAATATCTTCCGATTGTTACATTTAGATGTATGATTCAAAATTCCTCTGGGCGTATTTTTGTGCTCTGCAATCTGAGACCAGGTAGAGCGCTCTTTATCATATAGATTTCCGGGTACACCTGACAACAATGCTCCGTGTATCGAACGGTCTATCATGCATATAAATCCAATCAACATTGCTGTACGGAATTATTGCTTAAATATCAAAATTTTAAACACTTATAACTTTTGACACAATGATTCCATCGTACTACACTTCATTCTTCTCGGCTAGTCAAGGCGATCCAAAATCATGCATCATGAGTCAAATTCGGTCGAAAATGGTAAATTTATTGTTTAGTGTACTTTAGCCCATATTCCAATACACAAAAAATGACCAAAAAATGGAATCTGAGCATTGTGTCAAAAGTTATAAGTGTTTGAAATTTTGATCCTTCAGGGGTCCGTATGCACGTCTCTCGACTAGGAAATACTGAAATGAAGTGCATCTAACGTGTAATTCTTATAGAACATAATCTCAAGAACTTATGTAGTTCTGCGAAATATCAATGTGAAGACAATGTAGCTCGTTCTGATGGTTGAAGCTGAAAATTAGGTGTTTTTCACAATTGAAATTGAAATTATCTTTATTCTTCTTCTTAGCAAAGTACAAACAATACACAAAATGCATAATATACAAAACTTGAAGAAGGTTCCTCACATGGACAAAGCCTGTGTGCTAGGAACGAGTTCTCTACAATTCCATATACTTAATATACAATTATAGATATGACTATGATAGATATGGCTATGATAGATATGACAATGATACAATACAATTGAAAAAAAAAACAATTCCAACCAATAATAAGCACTAAACCATAACATATATTACCAAAACAAAATAAACAGAGCAATAATAATGATTAATTACAAGATATATTATATCACTTACATACGTAAAATGATAATTGATGGTATTAGGATACTACAAGAAATCAATCCTAAAAGAGACATCCCAAACACACTCAAAATTTCTCAACACACCATACACATTGAATTTCGTATAAATTCATTTGAACTTCCCTATTTATATGTTTTATTTCAATTTTAATTCATATTCTATATTAATTTCTAATATTATTGTATACTTGCCATCTTATCACACCACTCCACCACTATCGATCAGAATAAATTGATACTGCTACATAATTCTCCATTTCTTCATAATTCACACTAAGTATCCATTTGTTGACTATTTGCTTGAGATGGCTTATTTTATTATTTTCGGGATTTTTTATCATTTCTGGTAGCTTAGGGAAAATCATAATATTGATTTTATAATGCGAGGATGTAGTTGTAAATATTTCAAGCAGTCTAGGAGTGATGATACCTGTGTTCAGAGCAGTTCTTGTTTGGTAATTGTGGCGGTTATTAGTGAATAAAGAAAACTTGCGCTTAAATAAAAATATACCAAATCAGGGTTTTGACATAGAGTTGAGTAATGTTGAGAACTTGAAATTGGTTAAATAGTGCGTCTGTGGGATATTGTTGAGGCTGACGAATTGCAGTTTTCATGATAATTCTTTGCATGACTGATAAAGGGGAAAGTATAGTCTTATAATGCACTACCCCAGGAAAATTGTTCCGTACAGCAATGTTCATTGGATATATATGCGTGATAGACCGTTCAATACACGGATCATTGTTGTCAGGTGTACCTGGAAATCTATATGATATAGAGCGCTCTACCTGATCTCAGATTGTAGAGCACAAAAATACACCCAGAGGAATCTTGAATCATACATCTAAATGGTAAAAATCGAAATCATAACTCAATACTCATTGGAGATAGATCTTATTTTATTCAGATATATAATCTGAAAAAAGGCGGGAAAAAGTTTCTCTGTCTGATTCTTGGATTTGGCAGAAATAGCTGAATACTGTCAGTATGTGAAATAGCTGAATGAATAAAAAATACGAGGTTTTTGTGCCACTCTGTATTTAGCACAAGGGAATTTTGCATGAATTTTGCATGAATTTTGAATGGTTCTGGACTTCTCTCTTGTATCCAAATAATATATTAAAAATCAGAACTACAGTATAAATTGCAAGCACCAATGTATATAGTGACTGGACTATATTCTCGGTAGCTAAGCTTTTTTGGTTCATGTAAAGGATTGTATCAAGAAGATGCAATCAGGGCGGAAACGTTTCCCTTCCTGAACTTGGTTGAAAACCAAGTTACGATCAACAGAATTCACAACTTTTTCTACAAAGTTCAGGGGCAGCTTCATAAATATAATATAAGTATACTTATACTCAGATATAAATATACTTCATATATCTCTTTATTCACATTTTCAAGCTGAATTATAATTTCCGCTACATGATCAGGAAAATATGAATTTCCAGTTTTCATTAGATCAAGAAACTTAGATCTAATAACATTTAGGAAAAGAGGCCTTCTGCTCTTGGAGTTGTCTGTAATGGAAATAGATTGTTTATCTACTCAGTTGGCCTAACATAACTATTTCCAAAAATGAATCGATGAATGGTTTTCATTCATTGACAGAAGCCTGTGAACCTGTCGAAAGGGCCGGCTATTGTTTGCCAATCACCTTGCAGATAGAGACCCCAGTTATGGTCCCAAAATCCCTCTTTTTCATAGTTGGTTCCAAAATTCCTAGTTCCAAAAATCTGGACACCTTGCAAATCTGAACGCAATCTGAAAAAATTATTACTGTAAGTCTTCTTTTTTATAAAGTGATTAAAGGGTACAAGTAGTGTTCAATCGGAAGAAAAGCTAAAAATCTAAAAACTAATGTACAGTATGTTTACAGTAATGTAAACTAAAGTCCAGTCCTTCTTGGCCTTGGAATTTTAGAATGATTCTGAATGTTTTCCAAATCACACTAATATACAGTTACAACTGCTTATTATCACCCTTCAGCAGTTACTGCATGATGTATCTGTATATTATATGGTGCACTTGTATATTGATGAACTTGTCTGTTGATTTAGGAAAATAGTGTTTAGTAAAATGAAGTGTTCTTTGATAACACTGTTGAAGCTATAAAATATCATCTATAGCTTGGCTACTCAAAAGCAGATCAGTCATGTTAGAAGCTTAGAACAGTAGAACGAGTAGACAATGGAATGTATCATGATAACTTCTCTAGAAAGAGAAGGCCGATGTGTGAGTCAGCGAGTCAATATTGTGAGAGAGTGTTGCTACTTAATAATGAAATTCTCTAGAAAAAGAAGGCTGATATGTGCGAGTGAGCGCGTCAATTGAGAGAGAGTAGTGCTAAGAAGACCGATGTTTGTGAGCCAGCAAAAATTTTTACTCCGTTCCCCATCTCATCCGATATTCTAAGGATTACGACTTTGCTTGGAAGTCGAAACTACACATTGCCTCTAAATAACTCAGAAACCGTTGGTTTAAAAAAAAATACAAGAATAACTTTTTTTAGTAAATTTAGTTACCAATCGATAGGCATCTGATTTTTTGTAACAATAATAATTATTGTTTGAAATAATTTAAAATGGCTTACAAATGACATGCAAAGCAGATGGAGACTGTTGCATTGTTGTGGCAGACTTTAGCCGCATGCCTTGGCTTGCACTGCAACTAACCCCCAGCGGTGTTCTATCACTAAAGCTGCCATATCTCAGTTGATATTGGTCTAATCTAAAAATCAGGTACCAATCGATAGGTAATTAAATTTACTAAAAAGCGTTGTTCTTGTAAATTTTTTGTAAAACCATCGGTTTCTGAGTTATTTAAGAAACACAATTTTAGATATGTTTCTTACCCAGGATCAATGCCCTAGAGTATTGGTAGGGAGTTCTTAAACTCTCTGTATATCATAAATACCATAGGCCTACCATATCAGTTATATGTCGGACGCTCGAAATATTCTGCTCGTTATGTGATCCAGCCTGCTATTTTCTGTCAATGAATTAGTTAAGCGAGTCATCTTCAGCCGTACTTAAAACTGATTTTAATCCAATTTGCGGGCAGTGGATTACTTTCATAGTGTATTGTTCATTTGATCGGTATATGACATCTACTATACTGTACAGTAAAAATGAGGGCGTGTGTCGTTTGTAAATTACTGGGCGAAAGATCGGATAAAGACAAATTTGCATGTGTTGTATGTAAGTGTCTCTTTCATAGTAAATGTAGTCGCAGAGAAGTGAACAAAAACTTGAGTGATGTCAAGATTGATATGCTCACCAACAGTTCATGAAGGTGCAAAAAGTGTTGATCTAGCGTAGACATAAAGCCTGTTAAAAATATCAGTGCTGTTTCCTCTGGGACTGATACTACTTATATTTCTGCTGATTCATTCGATAGTGCTTTAAATAAGTTCAAATAAGAAATATTTAAGTCAAATAAACATGATTCTCATAATGTTGGCAAGCAAAAGGAGTTGATGAAAATCAGCCAAAAATCATTGAAGCATTGCATACTGGAATGGGGCACATGATCAGACACGTTCAGTCACAATACTTGACGACATAGTTGCTTATGAAGATACTAATTGCATGTTGCAGCTGATGCAATCACCGGCTGCCAGTGAGGGGACCACGCAAAGCGACGCCACCCAAGACCCAACACATAAGCATGACATAAGCTAAATGAAGAAATAAATAGGTCTTGATATTCCAGTTCTTCACTATTGTTTTTATTATCCCACATTTAAACTACCAGATACATTGCAGTGATTGACGTATGTACGTGCAGTATCTAGTAGAACTGAGTTTATTTGGATTTTTTCAAATTTAAAATCAGATTGTCTGGAAAGTCAATCATTATGCAGCATTCAACTGTTGTTTTTGGTATCAGCCCACCCACAGTATTATAATAATTGAAAATATTCCAACCTTGAGCAAACCATACATATCTTTGAGTTCGAATACGAGTTCCTGATATTTCCTGAGTTTCTCTCCACGGGTTTTTTTAGCATTCTCATCAGCTGACATCGAAATATGAATTATTATTATAGCATTTTCTCAGCATGTCCATCAAGAGGGTTATCAGTTTTGTTATGCAGGACCTGCCTATAGGTGATCATCTGAGCATCCCAATAGATCTTGACATGGTTTTTCTCAGCAAATTTTTATTGTTTCTGATATATTTAAATGATCTTTTAAAATTGAATATGCCAAATTCCACAAAAATATCATTTGCTGATGATACCGCATTGATTTTCACAGGTTTGTCATGAAGGGAAGTTTATAATAATGCGAATAGAGGCTTGGCATTGGCTAAGGAATGGTTTGATGAGCATACGCTCACTTTAAACCTGAATAAAACAAAATACATTGCTTTTTCTCCAACAATGACGGGTGAGCCACCATCTGAACTAAACATAAAGATGCATATCCATACAGTAGACTCCGTTACATGCACTGATTTTAGTTAAGTGCAGTAGCGTTCATTTATTTTTTGTAAAGCTTTTTTGTATTTTGTTTTTGGCAAAACAAATAAATTAAAATTTAAAAAATTCAAATGCAGTTGGTGTATATGAATAGTATGGCGGAATTTCATTTATCATACCATTGTTGCAATTCATTGTTACTTCAGTTGCAATTCTAAATATACTATTTTTGCTATGTATTTGCTGAATACTTTTCACAGCAGCAGCTCACAACCTGCATCACTTAGGTACCCTTACTGCATCACAAACTGTATCACTTATGCTCAGATTACCCATGATGTGTCTTCTATAGGTATTAATGGCTATCACCTGGTCCAGTATGGCAACTACAAATTCTTCTCCTGGTTGAGAAAAAAACTCGGTCCCCCGTGATATCAGGTATGCATAATATAAGAAGCTGAAGTCAGAATCATTATGCCCATAATGGAAAAAATAATCGATTATCATGAATAACAATTATTATTTAAGTTACGTAAATATAAACAGTATAAAAAATGCTACGAACAAATCAAATTTGCCAATATACTGAATAAATGAACTGACCTTTTTATGCTAAGATTATTGAGTTCAGTGGTACCTCGAAATAGTACGATGATCATTTTTCTTTCAACCTCCAATTGGCCATAAATAAAAGACGAATCTATATGAAGGAATATTTTTTTCACTAAAAGCAGAGAAAACTTATACCAATATTGTTTTATTCTATGCTAAAAGTTGGTGAATAAAGTTATGATTATTCTTCAACATAATTGCCGTGAAGGTTGAAGATTTGTTATATCAGTGAACCAGCCTACCAAAATCCTTCATGAAATCACCTTGATAATTCTTCAGATATGTATTAACCTTCGATAACTCAATTCCAATAGTAGTTAAGTACATAAAATTTGAAATTTTACTTAATCCTGAGGGGGCTAAAAAATGTTTTATAATTTGTAGCTCAGGTACTACAATTTTTAGCGTCTCCGAGCTGGATTTTGCGTTTCTAGTCTAGACCCAACTATGATGACCGACTTGGCTTCATAGGTCATAGGTCTGTAGTAATACGATTGCTCTGTCTATTTGTACTATGTGGTCACTGAATCATAGACTAGTCTCTCACAATCTAGATCTCAAGTATCTAGATCAAGTATCAAGTAGAGAAGATTTCTTATCACAACTATTAATCCTGGAGTAGTTGGTTAGATATATCTTCGGGAGCACATAAATTTCATGGAAAATGTTATTGTAAAGTAATGCAATACTTTATTGGGGTTCTGCTCCCCCACATAGACTTCCAGGCATCCATCATGCGTATATGTGGCGGAAGAGTTATTCTAATCCTGATAAGCAATCCTCAATTACCTGAATTGATCAGTACCTGAATTCTCTCAAAAATTATATAGTTTTGTATTGTAATATTTTAATATTATATTTTAATGTGGGTATATTTTGTGTTTTAGCTGTGTAGACTTTTGTATTGTTGATTGTATACTTGTGACAATGACCAATGTTTATTGTAAATCAAATGGTGATAAATATATTTCTATTTCTATTTCTAATAGTGCATGTGCATTCGACTATCTAATGAGAAATTAATACCTTGTGAGAATTTAGTGAAGAAATATAATGTGGGATGATAAGACTGACTCAACAGGAACAAGTGATGATAATAGGCTTATGTGAGGTGAATGACAGAAAGCGGAATTTCGTGATAGCCTAGAAAGAAGGAAACTGACGGCGGTCGGGTAGGTAGTATAAGCAGGTCCAAATAACGGTCAAGTTTAATGAGGAGTGTGGAGGTGGTGATGGGGGTTCAGAGAAAGTAGGCCTCTGTCGGAGAAAGTAGCCTACTGCGCTCTCTTTTCCACACGACGCGCAAAGCACAAATAGACTGTGCTATTCTCAACTATGTAAGCAGCTACTTCTTCTTCTTCCTCCTTCGTCTTCTTTTTCAAACAATCATAGATTTAGCACAAAAACGTTCTGCCACTGCTGTCTTACTGTATATAATTTTACATTCAGTATATGTATAGCCAGTACTTATGTACTTATGTACTGTATGTACCCGTGCTTAGCCATAAAATCAGCAAAATACGGTACAAATAGGCCTCTTTCACACGATAGGAGACGTGCAAAGAGAACACTGAAGGCTACTTTCACATGATAGGAGACGTGCAACATGAACACTGAACAGTGTTCACGTTTTTTTGTAGAAGTACATTGAGTAAAATCGTGTCTTTCACATGGTGACCCCTAGCCAGGAACCTCGTTTTGTCACATCTTTTCCCCTCGAGGCAAGCAGAAACCGGCTTGCACATGGTGATTCTACGTCTCTCCGGACACCACTTTTTCTCAAAAACTATCTTTTTTGAAAATGAAGATAGAAAGATTCTGATTTCGGATCTGGATTCAGCGACCCCAAATTCTACAAAGCGTAAGTCCCGTTTTCAAAAATATCCGAAAACAAGGAAGTTATGGCTGTTTTTGATAAAGCTTTCTATTATCATATTATTTATACAGTAAAAACGAACACGTGCTGTACTATACAGTATGTATGTACTGTAGCTATTATAATACAACTTACACTGTATTCGTGTAGGAAATTTGGTAGGATATTTATCTTGATAGTAGTGTAGATTTGAAAGTTCTGCACAAGACCAATAGGAGACGAGGGGCATGGCCTAAAACCCCGCACTCTCCCCCCCCCCTCAACACCACCTGCCCTAGTGTCAGCCATTTTGGCCACACCCCAACCAATAGGAAGCGAGGGGGCATGGCCAAAATGGCGGATTTCCCCGCACCACACCCCCCTCCAACCCCTGCCATAGTGTCGGCCATTTTTGCCCCCACCAAAGCCCCTCCCCCAACCAATAGGAAGCGAGGGGGCGTGTCCAAAATGACGGATTTCCCCATGTTGTCCCCCACCATGTGCAAAATGGTGGCCCCCCTGCCGATGAGTCAGGCCTCCCACCAATAGGAAGGCACCCCCCACCAATAGACCCCCCACCAATTGCCCCCACCAATAGGAAGGCACACACTGCCATTTTGTTCCCCTTCTTTGTTGACCAGCAGGTGCACCTGTCATGCCCCACCACCAATAGGAAGGCTTGTTCCCCTTCTTTGTTGACCAGCAGGTGCACCTGTCATGCCCCACCAATAGGAAGGCTTGTTCCCCTTCTTTTTTGACCAGCAGCAGGTGCACCTGTCATGCCCCACCAATAGGAAGGCTTGTTCCCCTTCTTTGTTGACCAGCAGGTGCACCTGTCACCAATAGGACAGCCATTTTCTCCCCCTTCTTTGTTGACCAGCAGGTGCACAACCTGCTGCTGGCCCAAGCAGGCTTGAACTGACAGTTGGAATTTATTACCTTAGATTCCAGTAGGGAAAAATGTTTGTCTTATAATTGTATTATAATTTTGTAAACTACTATGATTAATTGAGATCAGTACCTTTTTTACAAGTTTTTTATTAATTTGAAAATGAATTTCAACCAAAAATTTGTATTCTTGATTGGATTACAAATCTGAGAATTTTCCAGTTCCAGTTAATAGGGAAAAATGTCTTTTTTATAATTGTATTATAATTTTGTAAACTACTATGACTGATTAAGATCAGTACCTTTTTTACAAGTTTTTTATTAATTTGAGAATGAATTTCAACCAAAAATTTGTATTCTTGATTGGATTACAAAACTGAGAATTTTCCAGTTCCAGTTGGAAATTCATTTTAGAAGGAATGTTGGACTTACCTAGGTGTTAAAAATTCTCTTGAACACTCTTATCGGGTGAATTCATACCAAAATTTGAATTTATTTGTTGAAGAGGGTGGAGTGAGTTTGAATCAGTTAAATACATCCATTATTAATAATTTGCAGTTATCGAATAATATTTTCATTGTAAGTTCAATCCAATTATTTATAAAATGATTAAAAGTGATGGATTTAGTGATAGTAAACTCATGATTTCTTTTTGATCAGCATGTTCTCAAGCGAGTTTTTGTGGTCTGATGCAGCTTATCAATCTCGTGTCCCACGTTCAAGTCCCCACAGTATAAATAGTTTTTTGACTCTTTGAAACAACTTCTGAATTTCGTTGAACAGTTGAACAAAACTACTCATCAAAATTCAAACTGAACTTATTGATTCTCTTGGTAAGAAAGAACTAACAGTTGATCTTTATTACCTTAGATTTCAGTAGGGAAAAATGTATGTTTTATAATTGTATTATAATTCTGTAAACTACTATGACTAATTAAGATCAGTACCTTTTTCACAAGTTTTTTATTAATTCGAGAATGAATTTCTACCAAAAATTTGTATTCTTGATTGGATTACAAATCTGAGAATTTTCCAGTTCCAGTTAATAATTTATTTTAGAAGGAATGTTTGACTTACCTAGGTGTTAAAAATTCTCTTGAACACTCTTATCGGGTGAATTCATACAAAAATTTGAATTTATTTGTTGAAGGGGGTGGAGTAAGTTTGATTCAGTTAAATAAATCCATTATTGATAATTTGCAGTTATTGAATAATATTTAAATTGTAAGTTCATTCCAATTATTTATAAAATGATTTTAAGTGGTGTATTTAGTGATAGTAAACTTATGATTTCTTTTTGATCAGCATGTTCTCAAGCAAGTCTCTGTGGTCTGATGCAGCTTATCAATCTGAAGCCCCAGGTTTGAGTCCCCACAGTATAAATAGTTTTTTGACTCTTTGAAACAACTTCTGAATTTCGTTGAACAGTTGAACAAAACTACTCATCAAAATTCAAACTGAACTTATTGATTTTCTTGGTAAGAAAGAACTAACAGTTGATGTTTATTACCTTAGATTTCAGAAGGGAAGAATGTCTGTTTTATAATTGTATTATAATTTTGTAAACTACTATGACTAATTAAGATCAGTACCTTTTTTACAAGTTTTTTATTAATTTGAGGATGAATTTCAACCAAAAATTTGTATTCTTGATTGGATTACAAATCTGAGAATTTTCCAGTTCCAGTTAATAATTTATTTTAGAAGGAATGTTTGACTTACCTAGGTGTTAAAAATTCTCTTGAACACTCTTATCAGGCGAAATCATACCAAAAGTTGAATTTATTTGTTGAAGAGGGTGGAGTAAGTTTGAATCAGTTAAATACATCCATTATTGAAAATTTGCAGTTATTGAATAATATTTCCATTGCAAGTTCAATCCAATTATTTTTAAAATGATTTTAAGTGATGGATTTAGTGATAGTAAACTTATGATTTCGTTTTGATCAGCATGTTCTCAAGCAAGTTTCTGTGGTCTGATGCAGCTTATCAATCTGAAGCCCCAGGTTCGAGTCCCCACAGTATAAATAGTTTTTTGACTCTTTGAAACAACTTCTGAATTTCGTTGAACAGTAGAACAAAAATACTCATCAAAATTCAAACTGAACTTATTGATTTTCTTGGTAAGAAAGAACTAACAGTTGATCTTTATTACCTTAGATTTCAGTGGGGAAAAATGTCTGTTTTATAATTGTATTATAATTTTGTAAACTACTATGACTGATTAAGATCAGTACCTTTTTTACAAGTTTTTTATTAATTTGAGAATGAATTTCAACCAAAAATTTGTATTCTTGATTGGATTACAAAACTGAGAATTTTCCAGTTCCAGTTGGAAATTCATTTTAGAAGGAATGTTGGACTTACCTAGGTGTTAAAAATTCTCTTGAACACTCTTATCGGGTGAATTCATACCAAAATTTGAATTTATTTGTTGAAGAGGGTGGAGTGAGTTTGAATCAGTTAAATACATCCATTATTAATAATTTGCAGTTATTGAATAATATTTTCATTGTAAGTTCAATCCAATTATTTATAAAATGATTTAAAGTGATGGATTTAGTGATAGTAAACTCATGATTTCTTTTTGATCAGCATGTTCTCAAGCGAGTTTTTGTGGTCTGATGCAGCTTATCAATCTCGAGTCCCATGTTCAAGTCCCCACAGTATAAATAGTTTTTTGACTCTTTGAAACAACTTCTGAATTTCGTTGAACAGTTGAACAAAACTACTCATCAAAATTCAAACTGAACTTATTGATTTTCTTGGTAAGAAAGAACTAACAGTTGATCTTTATTACCTTAGATTTCAGTAGGGAAAAATGTCTGTTTTATAATTGTATTATAATTTTGTAAACTACTATGACTAATTAAGATCAGTACCTTTTTCACAAGTTTTTTATTAATTTGAGAATGAATTTCAACCAAAAATTTGTATTCTTGATTGGATTACAAATCTGAGAATTTTCCAGTTCCAGTTAATAATTTATTTTAGAAGGAATGTTTGACTTACCTAGGTGTTAAAAATTCTCTTGAACACTCTTATCGGGTGAATTCATACCAAAATTTGAATGTATTTGTTGAAGAGGGTGGAGTAAGTTTGAATCAGTTAAATACATCCATTATTAATAATTTGCAGTTATTGAATAATATTTTCATTGTAAGTTCAATCCAATTATTTATAAAATGATTTAAAGTGATGGATTTAGTGATAGTAAACTTATGAGTTCGTTTTGATCAGCATGTTCTCAAGCAAGTTTTTGTGGTCTGATGCAGCTTATCAATCTGAAGCCCCAGGTTTGAGTCCCCACAGTATAAATAGTTTTTTGACTCTGCCGTGCTACCAATTTCTCCTAATTCGGTGAATAGCATTTTTCACCTATTAACCTAATGAAAGTTATTGGCTCCAACGTAAATTCATTTTAGAAGGAATGTTGGACTTACCTAGGTGTTAAAAATTCTCTTGAACACTCTTATCGGGTGAATTCATACCAAAATTTGAATTTATTTGTTGAAGAGGGTGGAGTAAGTTTGAATCAGTTGAATACATCCATTATTAATAATTTGCAGTTATTGAATAATATTTTCATTGCAAGTTCAATCCAATTATTTTTAAAATGATTTTAAGTGATGGATTTAGTGATAGTAAACTTATGAGTTCGTTTTGATCAGCATGTTCTCAAGCAAGTTTTTGTGGTCTGATGCAGCTTATCAATCTGAAGCCCAAGGTTTGAGTCCCCACAGTATAAATAGTTTTTTGACTCTTTGAAACAACTTCTGAATTTCGTTGAACAGTTGAACAAAACTACTCATCAAAATTCAAACTGAACTTATTGATTTTCTTGGTAAGAAAGAACTAACAGTTGATCTTTATTACCTTAGATTTCAGTAGGGAAAAATGTCTGTTTTATACTCATGTTATAATTTTGTAAACTACTATGACTAATTAAGATCAGTACCTTTTTTACAAGTTTTTTATTAATTTGAGAATGAATTTCAACCAAAAATTTGTATTCTTGATTGGATTACAAATCTGAGAATTTTCCAGTTCCAGTTGGAAATTCATTTTAGAAGGAATGTTTGACTTACCTAGGTGTTAAAAATTCTCTTGAACACTCTTATCGGGTGAATTCATACCAAAATTTGAATGTATTTGTTGAAGAGGGTGGAGTAAGTTTGAATCAGTTGAATACATCCATTATTAATAATTTGCAGTTATTGAATAATATTTTCATTGTAAGTTCAATCCAATTATTTATAAAATGATTTAAAGTGATGGATTTAGTGATAGTAAACTTATGAGTTCGTTTTGATCAGCATGTTCCTAAGCAAGTTTTTGTGGTCTGATGCAGCTTATCAATCTGAAGCCCAAGGTTCGAGTCCCCACAGTATAAATAGTTTTTTGACTCTTTGAAACAACTTCTGAATTTCGTTGAACAGTTGAACAAAACTACTCATCAAAATTCAAACTGAACTTATTGATTTTCTTGGTAAGAAAGAACTAACAGTTGATCTTTATTACCTTAGATTTCAGTAGGGAAAAATGTCTGTTTTATAATTGTATTATAATTTTGTAAACTACTATGACTAATTAAGATCAGTACCTTTTTCACAAGTTTTTTATTAATTTGAGAATGAATTTCAACCAAAAATTTGTATTCTTGATTGGATTACAAATCTGAGAATTTTCCAGTTCCAGTTAATAATTTATTTTAGAAGGAATGTTTGACTTACCTAGGTGTTAAAAATTCTCTTGAACACTCTTATCGGGTGAATTCATACCAAAATTTGAATGTATTTGTTGAAGAGGGTGGAGTAAGTTTGAATCAGTTAAATACATCCATTATTAATAATTTGCAGTTATTGAATAATATTTTCATTGTAAGTTCAATCCAATTATTTATAAAATGATTTAAAGTGATGGATTTAGTGATAGTAAACTTATGAGTTCGTTTTGATCAGCATGTTCTCAAGCAAGTTTTTGTGGTCTGATGCAGCTTATCAATCTGAAGCCCCAGGTTTGAGTCCCCACAGTATAAATAGTTTTTTGACTCTGCCGTGCTACCAATTTCTCCTAATTCGGTTGAATAGCATTTTTCACCTATTAACCTAATGAAAGTTATTGGCTCCAACGTAATAGATTCTTGATAAACTATGAATGGATCTATCGCCTATGAATGAGAAATCCAGTTTTCAGAGCAAACCAACTTATAATCTTCAGAAGAATTTTGGCAATATACTACACAAATCCACAAAGAACAATATCTTACACGCTTAAGCATCTAAAATCATTACAAGCTAAATACTTATCCACTTATATAGTTGAAAAACAATGGCTATAGGCTTGTAGACACACAAATCAAAATACACAAACTTGGAACACCATAAAACTGTTCAAAACTCAATTTAAAACATTAATAATTCACTTAAACAGAAAAATATTCAGAGAGCACAAAATTAGAACACACGCAGCCAGCCATCATTTTTTAGAGGGAAGGAAGTCTCCTAGCAAAGAACAAAAGACACCTCAAACCAGTGACGACTTCACGGACACGTCACCAAAAAATTATAAATTACAAGTTTAGAATTCACATTTTACATTTGTTCTCAATAAAACTTTATTTCGAAACTGTTATTTTAAATTTTTATATATCATCTCTATTTAAATAATCCATTTATCTGTTAATTCTGTCAACTCAGCCTCGGTGACACCATGGAACATGCAACACAATCATTTACGATAAATTCTCAGTCAAAAAGTTGTCCGTATATCGATTACTCTGATATTTACTATAAAGTTTTATAGATCTCGAATTGAAGATTCGATTCCAATCGAGAAAAAATGTGATATCACAACTCTTTGAAACAACTTCTGAATTTTGTTGAACAGTTGAACAAAACTACTCATCAAAATTCGAACTGAACTTATTGATTTTCTTGGTAAGAAAGAACTAACAGTTGATCTTTATTACCTCAAATTTCAGTAGGGAAAAATGTCTGTTTTATAATTGTATTATAATTTTGTAAACTACTATGACTAATTAAGATCAGTACCTTTTTTACAAGTTTTTTATTAATTTGAGAATGAATTTCAACCAAAAATTTGTATTCTTGATTGGATTACAAATCTGAGAATTTTCCAGTTCCAGTTGGAAATTCATTTTAGAAGGAATGTTGGACTTACCTAGGTGTTAAAAATTCTCTTGAACACTCTTATCGGGTGAATTCATACCAAAATTTGAATTTATTTGTTGAAGAGGGTGGAGTGAGTTTGAATCAGTTGAATACATCCATTATTAATAATTTGCAGTTATTGAATAATATTTTCATTGTAAGTTCAATCCAATTATTTATAAAATGATTTAAAGTGATGGATTTAGTGATAGTAAACTTATGAGTTCGTTTTGATCAGCATGTTCTCAAGCAAGTTTTTGTGGTCTGATGCAGCTTATCGATCTGAAGCCCAAGGTTTGAGTCCCCACAGTATAAATAGTTTTTTGACTCTTTGAAACAACTTCTGAATTTCGTTGAACAGTTGAACAAAACTACTCATCAAAATTCAAACTGAACTTATTGATTTTCTTGGTAAGAAAGAACTAACAGTTGATCTTTATTACCTTAGATTTCAGTAGGGAAAAATGTCTGTTTTATACTCATGTTATAATTTTGTAAACTACTATGACTAATTAAGATCAGTACCTTTTTTACAAGTTTTTTATTAATTTGAGAATGAATTTCAACCAAAAATTTGTATTCTTGATTGGATTACAAATCTGAGAATTTTCCAGTTCCAGTTAATAATTTATTTTAGAAGGAATGTTTGACTTACCTAGGTGTTAAAAATTCTCTTGAACACTCTTATCGGGTGAATTCATACCAAAATTTGAATGTATTTGTTGAAGAGGGTGGAGTAAGTTTGAATCAGTGAAATACATCCATTATTAATAATTTGCAGTTATTGAATAATATTTTCATTGTAAGTTCAATCCAATTATTTATAAAATGATTTAAAGTGATGGATTTAGTGATAGTAAACTTATGAGTTCGTTTTGATCAGCATGTTCTCAAGCAAGTTTTTGTGGTCTGATGCAGCTTATCAATCTGAAGCCCCAGGTTTGAGTCCCCACAGTATAAATAGTTTTTTGACTCTGCCGTGCTACCAATTTCTCCTAATTCGGTTGAATAGCATTTTTCACCTATTAACCTAATGAAAGTTATTGGCTCCAACGTAATAGATTCTTGATAAACTATGAATGGATCTATCGCCTATGAATGAGAAATCCAGTTTTCAGAGCAAACCAACTTATAATCTTCAGAAGAATTTTGGCAATATACTACACAAATCCACAAAGAACAATATCTTACACGCTTAAGCATCTAAAATCATTACAAGCTAAATACTTATCCACTTATATAGTTGAAAAACAATGGCTATAGGCTTGTAGACACACAAATCAAAATACACAAACTTGGAACACCATAAAACTGTTCAAAACTCAATTTAAAACATTAATAATTCACTTAAACAGAAAAATATTCAGAGAGCACAAAATTAGAACACACGCAGCCAGCCATCATTTTTTAGAGGGAAGGAAGTCTCCTAGCAAAGAACAAAAGACACCTCAAACCAGTGACGACTTCACGGACACGTCACCAAAAAATTATAAATTACAAGTTTAGAATTCACATTTTACATTTGTTCTCAATAAAACTTTATTTCGAAACTGTTATTTTAAATTTTTATATATCATCTCTATTTAAATAATCCATTTATCTGTTAATTCTGTCAACTCAGCCTCGGTGACACCATGGAACATGCAACACAATCATTTACGATAAATTCTCAGTCAAAAAGTTGTCCGTATATCGATTACTCTGATATTTA
>NC_052518.1:72273079-72340894 GCF_014356525.2 Nilaparvata lugens | reverse complement strand
CTCTTTGAAACAACTTCTGAATTTCGTTGAACAGTTGAACAAAACTATTTATCAAAATTCAAACTGAACTTTTTGATTTTCTTGGTAAGTAAGAACTAACAGTTGATCTTTATTACCTTAGATTTCAGTAGGGAAAAATGTTTGTTTTATAATTGTATTATAATTTTGTAAACTACTATGACTAATTAAGATCAGTACCTTTTTTACAATTTTTTATTAATTTGAAAATGAATTTCAACCAAATTTGTATTCTTGATTGGATTACGAATCTGAGAATTTTCCAGTTCCAGTTAATAATTCATTTTAGAAGGAATGTTGACTTACCTAGGTGTTAAAAATTCTCTTGAACACTCTTATCGGGTGAATTCATACCAAAATTTGAATTTATTTGTTGAAGAGGGTGGAGTAAGTTTGAATCAGTTAAATACATCCATTATTAATAATTTGCAGTTATTGAATAATATTTTTATTGCAAGTTCATTCCAATAATTTATAAAATGATTTAAAGTGATGGATTTAGTGGTAGTAAACTCATGAGTTCGTTTTGATCAGCATGATCTCAAGCAAGTTTTTGTGGTCTGATGCAGCTTATCAATCTGAAGCCCCAGGTTCGAGTCCCCACAGTATAAATAGTTTTTTGACTCTTTGAAACAACTTCTGAATTTCGTTGAACAGTTGAACAAAACTACTCATCAAAATTCAAACTGAACTTATTGATTTTCTTGGTAAGAAAGAACTAACAGTTTATGTTTATAACCTTAGATTTCAGTAGGGAAAAATGTTTGTTTTATAATTGTATTATAATTTTGTAAACTACTATGACTAATTAAGATCAGTACCTTTTTTACAATTTTTTATTAATTTGAAAATGAATTTCAACCAAAAATTTGTATTCTTGATTGGATTACAAATCTGAGAATTTCCCAGTTCCAGTTAATAATTTATTTTAGAAGGAATGTTTGACTTACCTAGGTGTTAAAAATTCTCTTGAACACTCTTATAAGGTGAATTCATACCAAAATTTGAATTTATTTGTTGGAGAGGGTGGAGTAAGTTTGAATCAGTTAAATACATCCATTATTGATAATTTGCCGTTCTTGAATAATATTTTCATTGCAAGTTCAATCCAATTATTTATAAAATGATTTAAAGTGATGGATTTAGTGATAGTAAACTTATGAGTTCGTTTTGAGAGGAAGCTGAAGTCAGGGGCAGTATTTCTTGACCTTAGCTCGGCCTATGACACAGTCTGGCACAGTGCACTGCTGCTAAAACTCACACGGACATTGAAATGTAGAGCAACTGTCAACCTCATACGATCCCTGCTATTGAATAGAACGCTGAGGGTGGCACATGGTGGTATGGAAAGCTCTGTGAGGAGAATACAGAATGGACTACCTCAGGGCTCCGTGCTATCCCCGATGCTCTTTAATGTGTATACCGCCGATCTCCCTACCACAGGAGCACAGAAATTTGTGTATGCAGATGATATTGGCTTGGTGGCACAAGATTCCTCATTTGAGGTATTGGAAACTACGCTCAACAGAGATCTGGGAAATTTGGCAGAATACTTCAAGGCATGGCACCTGAAACCCAACCCAACCAAGACAGTCACAACAGCTTTTCATTTCACTAATCGGGATGCAGGGAGAAGGCTAAATATTGTTTTCTGTGGAGAGAGACTGACACATCAGGAAGCTCCTCGATACCTAGGTGTGCGACTTGATAGGTCTCTAACATACCGCCATCACTTGGATGGTGTAAGAGACAAGTTAAAGACCAGAAACAATATTATAAGCAAACTGGCTGGAACAACCTGGGGTTGCAATGTGGGAACGCTGCAACATCCAGTCTTGCCTTGGTGTACAGTGTGGCTGAATACTGCTCACCTGTGTGGGCACATAGTGCACATGTGGGAAAGATCGATGTGCAGCTAAATGAATCCATGAGAAAAATCAGTGGCACATTAAGACCAACAGAGACCAACTGGCTACCTGTGCTTTGTAATGTCCTGCCACCAGACCTCCGCAGATTGAATAAGACAAGACAACTTGTTAACAGGGTTGTCTCAAGGAATGAGTTGCCAATAGCTAAGGAGCTAAATAATGCACCAGCAAGGCGGCTACAATCTAGGAGGTATCTGAGATTAGATGATCAGAATGGTCAGGATATTGAAACAATTTGGAAGGCAAGGTGGTCCTCCTCATCAGTAAAGAATAAACACCTAATTGAGGATCCAAATGTACAGGTGCCAGGGACACTGCTTGACCGCCGGCAGTGGTGCTGTTTGAACAGGTTCCGGACATCTACTGGAAGATGCGCCCAGTCTCTTGCCTTATGGGGTTTTACACCTGACCCATACTGTGAATGTGGCGAGATACAGACAATGGAGCACTTGGTTTCGAACTGCCCTCTGTTCCCATGTGAGGGAGGATTGCAGGAGGTGCATGCGGCAAGTGATATGGGGCTTAAATGGATCGAAGGAGTATTACAGAGAATTGACATTTGAGGCAGAACCATAGAGGCCATTCCAAAATATGCAGTAATACTGCATATAGCATACTGTCCTTCAATGTAATATTTGTTTTGTGTTTTTTAAATTATGACAAGTCACTTCTGACGCTTCCACATGCTGGCCCAAAAAGCATAAGCTTATATATATATATGAGTTCGTTTTGATCAGCATGTTCTCAAGCAAGTTTTTGTGGTCTGATGCAGCTTATCAATCTGAAGCCCCAGGTTCGAGTCCCCACAGTATAAATAGTTTTTTGACTCTTTGAAACAACTTCTGAATTTCGTTGAACAGTTGAACAAAACTACTCATCAAAATTCAAACTGAACTTATTGATTTTCTTGGTAAGAAAGAACTAACAGTTGATCTTTATTACCTTAGATTTCAGTAGGGAAAAATGTTTGTTTTATAATTGTATTATAATTTTGTAAACTACTATGACTAATTAAGATCAGTACCTTTTTTACAAGTTTTTTATTAATTTGAAAATGAATTTCAACCAAAAATTTGTATTCTTGATTGGATTACAAATTTGAGAATTTTCCAGTTCCAGTAATAATTTATTTTAGAAGGAATGTTGGACTGCTAAAACTCACACGGACATGAAATGTAGAGCAACTGTCAACCTCATACGATCCCTGCTATTGAATAGAACGCTGAGGGTGGCACATGGTGGTATGGAAAGCTCTGTGAGGAGAATACAGAATGGACTACCTCAGGGCTCCGTGCTATCCCCGATGCTCTTTAATGTGTATACCGCCGATCTCCCTACCACAGGAGCACAGAAATTGTGTATGCAGATGATATTGGCTTGGTGGCACAAGATTCCTCATTTGAGGTATTGGAAACTACGCTCAACAGAGATCTGGAAATTTGGCAGAATACTTCAAGGCATGGCACCTGAAACCCAACCCAACCAAGACAGTCACAACAGCTTTTCATTTCACTAATCGGGATGCAGGGAGAAGGCTAAATATTGTTTTCTGTGGAGAGAGACTGACACATCAGGAAGCTCCTCGATACCTAGGTGTGCGACTTGATAGGTCTCTAACATACCGCCATCACTTGGATGGTGTAAGAGACAAGTTAAAGACCAGAAACAATATTATAAGCAAACTGGCTGGAACAACCTGGGGTTGCAATGTGGGAACGCTGCGAACATCCAGTCTTGCCTTGGTGTACAGTGTGGCTGAATACTGCTCACCTGTGTGGGCACATAGTGCACATGTGGGAAAGATCGATGTGCAGCTAAATGAATCCATGAGAAAAATCAGTGGCACATTAAGACCAACAGAGACCAACTGGCTACCTGTGCTTTGTAATGTCCTGCCACCAGACCTCCGCAGATTGAATAAGACAAGACAACTTGTTAACAGGGTTGTCTCAAGGAATGAGTTGCCAATAGCTAAGGAGCTAAATAATGCACCAGCAAGGCGGCTACAATCTAGGAGGTATCTGAGATTAGATGATCAGAATGGTCAGGATATTGAAACAATTTGGAAGGCAAGGTGGTCCTCCTCATCAGTAAAGAATAAACACCTAATTGAGGATCCAAATGTACAGGTGCCAGGGACACTGCTTGACCGCCGGCAGTGGTGCTGTTTGAACAGGTTCCGGACATCTACTGGAAGATGCGCCCAGTCTCTTGCCTTATGGGGTTTTACACCTGACCCATACTGTGAATGTGGCGAGATACAGACAATGGAGCACTTGGTTTCGAACTGCCCTCTGTTCCCATGTGAGGGAGGATTGCAGGAGGTGCATGCGGCAAGTGATATGGGGCTTAAATGGATCGAAGGAGTATTACAGAGAATTGACATTTGAGGCAGAACCATAGAGGCCATTCCAAAATATGCAGTAATACTGCATATAGCATACTGTCCTTCAATGTAATATTTGTTTTGTGTTTTTTAAATTATGACAAGTCACTTCTGACGCTTCCACATGCTGGCCCAAAAAGCATAAGCTTATATATATATATGAGTTCGTTTTGATCAGCATGTTCTCAAGCAAGTTTTTGTGGTCTGATGCAGCTTATCAATCTGAAGCCCCAGGTTCGAGTCCCCACAGTATAAATAGTTTTTTGACTCTTTGAAACAACTTCTGAATTTCGTTGAACAGTTGAACAAAACTACTCATCAAAATTCGAACTGAACTAATTGATTTTCTTGGTAAGAAAGAACTAACAGTTGATCTTTATTACCTTAGATTTCAGTAGGGAAAAATGTTTGTTTTATAATTGTATTATAATTTTGTAAACTACTATGACTAATTAAGATTAGTACCTTTTTTACAAGTTTTTTATTAATTTGAAAATGAATTTCAACCAAAAATTTGTATTCTTGATCGGATTACAAATTTGAAAATTTTCCAGTTCCAGTTAATAATTTATTTTAGAAGGAATGTTTGACTTACCTAGGTGTTAAAAATTCTCTTGAACACTCTTATAGGGTGAATTCATACCAAAATTTGAATATATTTGTTGAAGAGGGTGGAGTAAGTTTGAATCAGTTAAATACATCCATTATTAATAATTTGCAGTTATTGAATAATATTTTCATTGTAAGTTCAATCCAATTATTCATAAAATGATTTAAAGTGATGGATTTAGTGATAGTGAACTTATGAGTTCGTTTTGATCAGCATGTTCTCAAGCAAGTTTTTGTGGTCTGATGCAGCTTATCAATCTGAAGCCCCAGGTTCGAGTCCCTACAGTATAAATAGTTTTTTGATTCTTTGAAACAACTTCTGAATTTCGTTGAACAGTTGAACAAAACTACTCATCAAAATTCAAACTGAACGTATTGATTTTCTTGGTGAGAAAGAACTAACAGTTGATCTTTATTACCTTAGATTTCAGTAGGGAAAAATGTTTGTTTTATAATTGTATTATAATTTTGTAAACTACTATGACTAATTAAGATCAGTACCTTTTTTACAAGTTTCTTATTAATTTGAGAATGAATTTCAACCAAAAATTTGTATTCTTGATTGGATTACAAATCTGAGAATTTTCCAGTTCCAGTTCATAATTTATTTTAGAAGGAATGTTTGACTTACCTAGGTGTTGAAAATTCTCTTGAACACTCTTATCGGGTGAATTCATACCAAAATTTGAATTTATTTGTTGAAGAGGGTGGAGTAAGTTTGAATCAGTAAATACATCCATTATAATAATTTGCAGTTATTGAATAATATTTTCATTGTAAGTTCAATCCAATTATTTATAAAATGATTTAAAGTGATGGATTTAGTGATAGTAAACTTATGAGTCCGTTTTGATCAGCATGTTCTCAAGCAAGTTTTTGTGGTCTGATGCAGCTTATCAATCTGAAGCCCCAGGTTCCAGTCCCCACAGTATGAATAGTTTTTTGACTCTTTGAAACAACTTCTGAATTTCGTTGAACAGTTGAACAAAACTACTCATCAAAATTCAAACTGAACTTATTGATTTTCTTGGTAAGAAAGAACTAACAGTTGATCTTTATTACCTTAGATTTCAGTAGGGAAAAATGTTTGTTTTATAATTGTATTATAATTTTGTGAACTACTATGTCTAATTAAGATCAGTACCTTTTTTTACAAGTTTTTTATTAATTTGAGAATGAATTTCAACCAAAAATTTGTATTCTTGATTGGATTACAAAGCTGAGAATTTCCAGTTCCAGTTCATAATATATTTTAGAAGGAATGTTTGACTTACCTAGGTGTTAAAAATTCTCTTGAACACTCTTATCGGGTGAATTCATACCAAAATTTGAATTTATTTGTTGAAGAGGGTGGAGTAAGTTTGAATCAGTTAAATACATCCTGTTAAATCTGGCATTTGCAGTCACCACTTGTTTTGGTTGCCGCCTCCTGGAGTGCTGGTGCTTGTGTGTCACCACTTGTTTTGGTTGCTGCCGCTTGGAGCGCTGGTGCTTGTGTTCACAGTTTGTCCTGTCGATTTTGATAGTTTTAATTTTTATTTGTCAAGTTTGTCATTTCGATCGATTTATCAATTAGATTTATTATACTTAGTTCAGCATTAGTCCTATTTTAGCCTATTATGGCATTATTCATTTATATTTGCCATTTTTCTGCTGGTGGGTTCATTGTTTCACAGTTGGTACACTGCCTTATAGGCTGAGTTCCTACCTGCTCCTCTCGATGGAATGGCTGAAGAAAGCGTATTTCCAAGTTTCAAATTTATCCTTTTTAATCTAAAAGTGACAAATTCGCATTAAAAATGTGTCTCATCGATTCATAAATATCTATTCTCGATGTGGTATTCTAGTTTTCAACGTTCATCATTATTTGTGTCAAAAAACTTGTAAGTAACCAATCGACATTACTCGCACGCAATGTGCTTTGTCCCTCAACTTCGAATTTTTGACATTTATGAAATTTGTGCTTCTAATTCTGAAGAACTGTTGATCCAACAACGATAATATCCAGAATGAGCTATTTTTTACTAGAAGAAAGCTCAGAAGAACTTTATTTTCTGTATTCAATTCTAGCTGTGTCCAAATGATACATGTTAGGTTATTTGTTTCATCATGAACTTTGTTTGCAATCTCTCACTTGCAAGAACATTTTTGTCAGCAACTGACAATTTTCAATCATCAAGAAAATATATAGTTCCATTACACTCAATGCATTAAAAACAATACTTACGCATTAGACATTTCTGCATTGAACTAGTTACTCAGTTCTATTCAGTTCTAATCGGGCAGCCGATGAAGGCACATCATCTCTTATCATACTGTACAGCTAAAGTTTCGTAACTTGTTTCTGCCGGCCACCTGGTGTTCTAACCGCTTACGTATAACCTATAATTTCGTTCTTTTTACGTTGGTAAATTTGAGATATAATCCAATTTTATATAGTGAGTGAAAATTCAAAATGAAGACATCGTCTACACCGGCTACATCTAAGACTGAGGAGAACGTTATTCTTAAAGCGATAGAAGAATTTAGGAAGGAAAACCAAGCATCATGGGAGAAAAACAACAAAAGATGGGACATTAACGACGCCAAAATTGAAAAAGTTCAAGCTGAAATTAAATGTACAAAGCAGGAAATTAAGGAAATTAAAGATAGTGTACAGAAAGTGACAACGAAATGTGATACAGCCTGTGCATCAGTCGAGGAATTGCGCCGCAAATATGAACACGTTAATTGTGAGCTTGAATCGTCTAATAAACAGCTATATGAACTTCAACAACATACTAGGAAAAACAATTTAATAGTTTCAGGTATACCATTAACATTCAAAGAGGACATGTTTGTTGTGATTCAGGCGATAGCAAGCGCATTAAAAGTGAACTTTCATTTTTCGGAAATAAACGCAGCCCATAGGCTCCAGAGTAAAAAAGGAGACAACAGACCTCCTTCTATTGTCATATCTTTCACGTCTCGGTTCTCTAAATATAATTGGTTGTCAGCCAGAAGAATGAAAGGTTCACTATCAGCCAGAGACCTCAATAGTTCCTTCTCAGATACACCGGTCTACATCAACGAGCACCTAACGGCTGAAACTCGAGAAATATTTAATGCATCGAGGAAAATGGTGAAAGATAAAATATTGTCTTCTGTGTGGACGCATGATGGCAAGGTGATGGCGAAGAGCGATGCAAGCCAGCGTCCGTTTAGGGTCCATGATCTGGACCAAGTGGCCGCCCTGCGAGAGAAAAGAGAGTCAGCCGCCGCCCCGCCGCCCTCTCCATGCGAGGACGCCGCCCCTACGCCGCCACCCAGTCAAGATGAGGCCAACTCTACACCCAAATAGAATTTTTTACGTCCAGCAATTCCAAAAGTCACGGTGGTACAATTATTCTTGTTGTGGTTCAAATTTTGGACTGTGAGTACCTACAAGTCTTATTTAATTTTCAAAAACATTTTCAATCAATACTATTTTTCAATTTAAACGATTAATATGCATAATTTATTATTAAACACAATATCATCCCTGTTCAGCAAATGAAATAACAAGTAAATTAAACTTGTGAAAAAGTTATACACTCAAAAGATTAATAAAAAGTAACCATGTATTATGAAGTTAGAATCTGTAGATAAAAAATAAGAAGACTACCGTATTGCAAAGGATTGAATTACGGTACTCAATGCAATTTCAATGAAAATTAATATTATTAATTATTGATGCCGTCTACTATTCCAAAAAAAAAAAAAATCTACTCAGGGACGCAACTCCTTTCTTTCTTTCTATAATTCCAAGTGTTAATGTTAAATTAATACCCACTAAATCATGAATTCTCTTTCATTATTTAGTATTCAATTAGAATAAAAATACTAACAGCATGACTGGAATAAGATTGAACCTGTATTCGAATAGCGCTGTGATAATATACTATCCAACATTCCTCTGGCTGTTTCCTTTTCTTTCTTTATTTTGTAACTTTATTGCTCAATCAGTTTTACTATCAATGTGTTTCAAGTAGATTTTTATAAGCATTATTTTTATGTAGGGAGCCCTGAATGTAAACTTGTTTGCGGCTTCTGTTCAAAACAACTAATGTTGAAATAATGTCTGTCCATGAAATAGGCAATTCAGTTATATTCCTAATTAGATAAGAAGTTATCAATCAAGTGGAAAGTTACGAAAAGAATAGGTGAGATAAAGGAATCCCGATAAAACTTTGACAGAAATTCACTCTCTACAGATTTGAGATAGTAAGGATACAACTGTACAATAAATGCTTACTTAATTCCATCATAGCAGTTAATTATAGGCCTATCTAACATCTTCTATCATAGTTTAAATGACATGAGTGACATACATGGCATTATATAAGCATAAAAAGCATATGGAGCTTTAAGGGATACAAATAATATAGGTACCGTACTAAGTTGAATACAATTTCATGCATGATTTGAAAATTTAATTTTTATCCAGGTCATTAATTTTTTTTTTTTTATGAAATATTTATTTTGGATCGATTGATCGATACATAAACTATGTAATATCATTTAACAGTGTACTATCTATTTGGAACTACTTAGATATTTTTTTATGAAATACAGGGTGCGGCAGCTACGATTAAGCATTTTTTAGGAGTAATAAAAAGTGACTCAGGATATATAATGGAAACATGTTTTTATTTTCTGAAGCGGTTCAATATACCATTTTATATTACTTAGTTTTTGAAAATTATGTCCTGAAGATGGCGACCGTTAGCATCAATACATTGTTGAAGGCGATCTCTGAAGTTTTCAGCAGCTCTTGCACACATATCGCGGGGAATGGCATTCACTTCGTCAATAATCCGCTGTTTCAACATTGCTAGAGTGTGAGGGCGGCCTTTGAAAACCCTTTCCTTCAGATATCCCCAAAGAAAAAAGTCGCAAATGCTCAGATCTGGTGACCGCGCAGGCCACCCAACATCACCTCTCAAAGAGACTAGGCGTCCCGGAAACATCTCTCTCAAAACGTCTAGTGAAATTCGAGCTGTGTGAGCAGTAGCTCCATCTTGTTGGAACCACAAATCCGCCAGCCCGTGTTCTTCAACCATCTCTTCTAATTTGGGTTGCAGAAAGTTTCTCAACATCGAAACATAACGTTGGGAATTCACTGTCACGGTCACTTCTTCCTCCTCAAAAAAGTAGGGGCCAACCACGCCAAATTGTGATATGGCACACCACACCGTCACTTTAGGAGAATGTTGAGGTCTTTCATGAATAATTCGAGGGTTTTCTTCAGCCCAGTAGCGAAAATTTTGCTTATTCACGCACCCACTAAGATGAAAATGTGCCTCGTCACTACTAAAAAAAGCTGCATGTGGAGGGATTTGAGCAAGCATTTGCTCAAACAAATTTTGTCGGTTGGCGTAGTCTACTGGGCGTAATTCTTGAGCAATCATTATTTTAAAAGGATGAAACTTTAAATCGAAATGTAAAATCCTTCTTAAACTGCGGTCTGAAATCCCCAATGCAAGAGAATGTCGTCGAGCAGAGCGTTCCGGTGATTGTTCGAATGCTGTTCTTACCCTCTGCACATTTTCTGGCGTTCTAATGGACTTGCGACGACAATGTGTATTTGTTTTCAGTGTACTACCAGTTTCCTCCATCTGCCGAATCCATGACCGAATTGTGTTTGCATTCGGAACGGCGTTGTTGCGTGGAATGTTGAACTGTCGTCGAAAAGCTTGTTGTGTAGCGATCACAGATTTATTGTTCTCATAATAAGCGCGAACGGCAAAACCACGATGAGCACCGGTCCAAATCATGTTGGCTACTGAAATGGGGTTAACTAAGAAACAAAAACAGACCATGTGGAAATTTGTAACTTTATCACAGCTGATGTGACAATGGAAACAAACTGCTTAATCGTTCCTGCCGCACCTTGTATTATCACTGAAATAAGACATTCATATTTTTCAGTTTATTTTTCGGATTATTCCAATTCTTGACCAATATAAAACAAGAGTATGCTTTATTACAAGTATTTGTATAACGTGAATTGAGATACTCATATAAAGATGGAGTATCGATTTAATTGTTCAAAGTAAGCTAAATATGTAAATAGAAATAAAAAGAAGTATAATTCTTGCAAATAATTTGTTCTTGTTCTCATAAATTTTTTACTGAAAGTAGTATTTTCTTACAAATAGTTTCACTAATAATTCTATTAATATCTGTCAATTGATTTTTTAATTTTGAGAACAACGTTATCAATCTAATATTATTAGGCTATATTAGTTTATATAGTTAATGAAATATAATTATTGCAATATTAGTAATTTATTAATTTATAGAACAGCTTTATCAATCTAATATTATTAGGATACTGAATTTTCTATTAGCCTATAGCATCAAATAATGAGCTTATTATTGGCTGATGAGAAATGAATCAATCAATTGACATAAATAAAAATCAATTAAATTAATTATCAACGTCAAGGACTAGACCCTATATTAGGCCTATTATAATTCTAGTGTTGATCAAAAGCAAGTGTATCACCGGGATATACATATTTATAATGTGTGTTAGTATGTATATATGTGTGTATTGTATGCGTGTGCAATATATCGCGTGTATGCATGTGTATGTATACATATGTATATATGTATATGTATATATGCATGTGTGTGTGCATATGTGTATTGAGTGCATATGTATATATCACGCCTCTGAATTACAGGATGATTTCAATTTTCACAATTTTCACTTATACTGACAGTTCACAATTGTCAAACTATAGTTATTCAGAATAATATTCTATTTGAAATAAAGCAGGACCGCTAAATTTTCAATTTATTTATTGACATTGTCTTTTCTATTTATTATATTCTTGTTATTTATAGAATATCTCAAAATATATTTCTATTGTTTTGAGTAGGAGAAAAATGAAACTCATATTATAATTATTTTCATTATATTTAACATGCCAGGTGGCTAGCTATGTTTTATGGACGTTACTTGGAGTAGTATGATAAGAGAGTCGTTCGAAGAGCTAGATCTTCCATTAATTAAATGCACTGAGTGCGAAGACATGATTAATTTTACTAGCAAGTTTAATAATTTGGAAGTTGCTGGAAACTGCGGGGTATTGGGGTTCTCAGTCATCCACCAAAATATACGTAGCTATAGGAGAAATTTTGATGATTTTTTAACAAATTTACAGGGATTGGGCCACAAGTTTAACTGCATAGTGCTAACTGAAGCTTGGCTTAACGACAGTACAGATCCAATTAAAATCGCAGGCTATCAATCTTTCAGATCATTCAACAGTTTAAATCAGAATGATGGGTTGATCATTTATGTTGATGAAGGGCTTTCTGTCACATGCAGTGAGCTGAATTTGGGCGGTCTGGCAACCTGTCTCTCCTTGGCCTTTAACTGGGCGGGGGAGGCTTGCGAACTATTCGCGGTTTACCGCAGCCCTAGCACTAGCCTCTCAGCATTTGTCAATGCCTTGAGCGCATATTGCAATGAGCACTCGCCTGGTGTCGTTCGTATACTGACCGGCGATATAAACTGTGACACGCTGAACGTTGCACCTGGCTCTCTTGAGGAGCGCTACTTGGATGTGCTGAGTGATGCGGGGTTTGTCGCCTGCATTGACAAGATAACGCGGCCGGCCAGCGGTACTTGTATCGACCATTTTTTTGTTAAAATTCCGCGTTTTTTATGTGCATCATCTGTTGTTATGCATTCAACAGTTACTGATCATTATGCCGTTTGTTTGAATCTTATTTCCACTAAAACTCCCAAACATCCTGATTCCGTTAAATTCATTAATAAAACTGACTGGGTTGGAGTACAGGACGCAATTTCGGTTCATAACTGGGACAACATTATCAGTCAAAATGATGCAAACTGTGCAGCAGATCTTTTCACCGAAACTCTACAACAAATAATCTCATCGAAATCTCAAAAAGTGAAAATGTCTTCTAAAAACACTCAACTAAAACCCTGGATAAGCGCAGAACTTGTTAATTCCATCCGGCACCGCGATAAGCTAAGAAAGAAACTCAACAGACAACCATTTAACTATGCCTTGAAGAATGAGTTCATACAATATAGGAATAGCTTACACTCTGCGATAAAACAGGCTAAATATTATTATTATAAGAACAAAGTTGAGGAAGTGTCCACCAATCCCAAAAAATTTTGGTCTGTCATAAATGAAATCTCAGGGCGTAAAGAGAGTAACAAATCATTTCCGGTTAGCTCATTCTTCTTACCTGGTGAAATTATAGATTCTCACAAAACCAAAGAAATAGCCAATAACATTAATTCATATTTTGCCACAGTAGGGACAAATCTAGCAAATTCCATTGTAACACAGGGGCTACCTGGTGTTCAAGATGATGATTATGTTGTGAATACCGTTTTTGAGCTGCAACCGGTCTCCTGACAGGAGCTGACCAAGGTCATCATGAGCTTGAAAGGTCGATCGGCTCCTGGATGCGATGGTATTCCCACTAGAGTAATTCAACATAACATTGGCTCACTTGTAATTCCTATTTGTCACATTGTAAACCTAAGCATTAGCGCAGGCCTCTTCCCTTGTGCTTTGAAAACGGCAAGGGTGATTCCCATTCACAAAACAGGTCCAAAAGGCACATTCTCTAATTACAGACCAATTTCGTTGTTAGCTACCCTGTCCAAAATAATTGAGAAATGTGTGAAATTACAGCTTTCAAAATATTTAAATGAAAATAATTTTATCTCTGCCAGCCAGTATGGGTTTCAAAAGTCTAAAAACACATCTGATACACTTTTCAATTTAACCAGGCTCATTTCAAATAGTATCAAGATTAAGAAAAAAGTACTGATAACGTTTCTAGACCTGGCAAAAGCTTTTGATACCGTTAATAGGGCAATCCTGATAAATAAGCTTGAACTATTAGGAATAAAAAATAATACATTGAAATGGTTTAAAAGTTACCTCAATAATAGACTGCAGTATGTTTCTATAAATGATGTAGAAAGTGACAAAGAGTATGTTGATTATGGTGTGGTTCAGGGAAGTACTCTTGGTCCTTTGCTCTTCCTGATCTACATAAACAATCTATCAAAACTGGATGTGGGTGGCGAGTTGTTCCTATTTGCCGATGACACAGCGATAGTGTCTACCGGAAGCACTTGGGAGGAGGCCTATGAAACTGCTTCAATCGACTTGGCAAAAATTAAAAGATGGTTTGACCATAACTGCCTTACGGTTAATGTGACAAAAACCAAGTTTATGCCCATTGTTTTACGTAATCAAACAGACCCAGGCCATTTAGTTCTGAAAATGCATTCCTGTGATACTCCAATGTCTAGTGAATGTGACTGTGGCAGGATTGAAAGAGTTGATCAGTATACTTACCTGGGAGTGATTCTGGATGGCAGGATGAGTTGGGTGCAACATGTTCAGTGTGTTAAGAGAAGGCTCAGAAAATTGCTTTATGCTTTCTCAGAGCTGAGCCATGTGTTGAGCATAGAGCAATGCAAAACAGTATACTTTGCTTACGTTCAATCCATTGTACAATATGGAATTCTTGCTTGGGGAGGGGCTTCCTCCACTGTTATGGAACCTTTAGCAGTTACGCAAAGGTCTATAATTAAAACAATTTTGAAAAAAGACAATAGATACCCAACAATCCTTTTATTCATAGAGTTTCCAGTATTAAATATAAGACAGCTTTTCATTAAATCTGTATTAATTCATATAAAAAAATACAAAACAGAAATCCTAGGAGAAATTATCAACTACAACTATCCCACGCATTTCAGATCAAATTATAACTTTGAAATTCCACAGCTGGCACATGGCTCAGAACTAACAAATCCCTCATATCTGGCTCATGTCTTATATAGGAATATCCCAGAGGAGATTAAGGAGGCGGAGACACTCAGTTTGCTGGTGTACAGGAGGAGGGTGGATAGGTGGCTATACCGTATTGGCTGGGAGATGGCCGAACGATTGCTCCAATCCCGTTATGCACAGTGATCAACCATCCGTAACCTAAACATTAGTTTGAAACTTTCATTTACAATTCTTTATTTTCAATTACATGAAGTCTTTTTTTCAGTCTCCTTTGACTATTCATATATGTATATGTATGTATATATATATATATATATATATATATATATATATATATATATCTTTTTTTTCACCTTCCCTTTATAAAAAAAAATACTCTTTCTCTTGTCTTTTCTCATCAATTTCTTGGATTTTCCTGGACCCCAAGCACCGCAGTCCATGCACAGTTGGAAGTCTTCATTCTTATTAATATTATTACTATTAGTAGTATTATTGTTTTTTATTTTTAAAATGTATGAAAATGAACATAATTGTAATTACGGTAACTATTCAATAATTGTAAATAGAGACTGTTCCTGAACTCCCCCCTACACACAGACGTGCAGTCTTGTAGGGGGATTCCTTATATACTAAGTACAAATTAATGTAAAATGTTATTTAATTTGTAAAAACTTTTTGGGAATAAAAAGATTTTTGATTTGATTTGATTTGATTTACTAAGCAAGGTTACAATTTATCCTGCATCTAGGATTTGAAGAAGCTTGTCCATGACAATTCTTCCTGGAATTACATCAACCCTTGTAATTTCCTCTCATCATTTTAAATCTACACCATTGTGATTTCTTTTCTCAGTGACTATTGCACACTATTTTGGCCACCAGTTGCCACCTCATTGTAACCTAGAACTGTTCATGTTTGAAATTGCTTTATTGGGTCGTGGCTATCAATCTACTTGTATGCTGCTAAGTTACATTGCGCCTGCCATGTGTACACCTTCATTGAACTATCATCTACACCATTGTGATTTCTTTTCTCAGTGACTATTGCACACTATTTTGGCCACCAGTTGCCACCTCATTGTAACCTAGAACTGTTCATGTTTGAAATTGCTTTATTGGGTCGCGGCTATCAATCTACTTGTATGCTGCTAAGTTACATTGTGCCTGCCATGTGTACACCTTCATTGAACTATCATCATCACCATTGTGGTTTATCAGAATTTGTGTGTGCTTCGTTCATATCACCACAACAATTTACATTTGTGATCTACTCACTTACCTGGAGTTACTAGTTTTCTCTAACAACATCTTGTCCATGCACAAGCCTACACATTATCGCGCAACACCTGCCGTGATGACATCTGTAATCATCATCCTACTGACTTGGATTCAATTCTATCTCCATTTGTAACAAACCTACTGAGTTGTAGCGCTTAGTACAGCGCCCTTGTTACCATCATTACCTGCTGCTGGTCACACTTGGAGTGGATTCAACTTCTGCACGGCTCCCTGCCGTCTCACTGCCGGTCTGTCTGGATTCAGCGCAGTTCGCCGCCCTGGTACTTGGTTCCACAGCTCCCTGCCGTCCTGTTGCCGGTTCTGTCCGGGTATCTGGTCCAATTCAACGCCGACGCCTACCTGGTGTCCAGCCCATGGGCATCACAGACCTCCAGAAATCCTACTGGTTTTCTTTAAGCCAGCTGGTGAAGACATCTAACCTCTTAGTTAAGTATTTTGTTCCGTGCTTCTGTGCACTTAACGATTCATTGTTCAAACCATTTTCATTTACATTTGTTTTTAGAAACATTTTCAAATTACATTTTTTATATTCACTTTTTGAGGTCGTATATTTAAAGTTAGACTTTTCTGCGGTCCCAATTATTCGTTGCGGTCCCTTTTCAATTTTTCTTGTCTTGCAGAAGACTTTAAATTTTTGTTTGTTTATGCAACAGCTGGAAATTCATTAATTACACGATTTTTGTGACTACGAGTTCTACAATAAATTCAAAACAATTGTATTTTGAAGATTCTGAATTCTCTTTTTATTTGTCAACATAATTGTCCAACTGTGTGGACCCACCATTGTATGTACATGCTTTACTATTCTAAGGTAATAAAACAAACCAAATTACACTTTTTAGAAGGTCTGTTATGTATTCATGATCATTATAATATTCTTTATGATTCTAATCCTTGTATGTCATTTAGCCTACCTGTTCCAAGATGGTACTATAAATTCATATATTCAATTTCAACTACAGCTGATCAATAACTCTCTTGAATATCATTCCTTTTTTGCTTACCAGAGTCTTTTATGAGGACAGTTTGGGTGGTCTCATTGAGAGTTGCAATTCAGATCTTGACGACTCTTAATGTCACAATCATTGCAGTCCACTTAGAAGATTGGAGGTTATGCTTCAATTTTGCCCAAATTACTCATAAAGGTGGTCCTCAAGGCCGGATCTTGGCCTGCGGCCATCTTGGTTCAAATTCCGTTTGTTTTTTACGACCTCTATAACTTACACTTACCGTGGACTGTGAAAATTCCAACCTTCAGTTGCGTTTTTTGTAAATTCGCGCTGGCATACACATTTCTTGTATAGCATAGTGCACGACCATTGTAGTGCTTATACTAATTCACTGTGAGTCATTTTTAGTTATTGGGCAACCCCTCCAGGACACGCTGTGTTTGTGTCGGGTACAACCTGCTCTAATTCCTGGGACTGTGAACTGGCTGCAGACTACTCGCTCGGCTGCGCGCAGGGCTTACTCACTCGTTGCCACTGACTGAATCTTGAACGTAACACAGCGCACTGACCGACCGAAGAGGATGCACGCTGGTGATGCCCAGACATATTGTATTTTTGCATCAATTTTATTAATTGCTCTTTTTTGTTATTTGAATTAATTCTTTGTATAAATTAACTTACCTCAAAATATGCCTGAGACTAGAAGCAACTCTGCCCTTCAGGCAGTCATGGCTGAGCGGCGAGATGTGATAAAGCATTTGCGCTGGAATGCAAGGAAACTCAATTTTGAAGCTCCTCTTTCTGAGGACGCTTATTATGAATTGAAATTGTAACCGAACTAGGGGTTGGGGTGGTGCTGCAGAAAAACAAAGATGTCCGACAAATGCTTATATTCTACGCCCTTCTCCTTCGGGGCACAAGGGTGGCCTTGCCAAATTCTCTTATTAACTAACTGCAAGAATAAAACTATCTCAACAGAATATAATCACTACAGGTTCTGAAACTCCAAAATTTATACTACTTATCTTGATGAATATCAGAAATCTATAATGAGCACAATATTTTCATTCACAAGATTTGGTTGATTGAAATAAGAGAACAATTCTATTAGTGGTCAATACTTGTCCCAGAATCTACAAGACTATTCTACAAACTTCAATGAATATCAAAAATCTATAACTAACACTGTATTCTCATTCAATAATAGTTGGTTACTTGGATTAAAGAACAGAACTATAAGCTGTCAATCATTGTCCCAGAATCGACAAAATTATTCTACTAACTTCAATGAATATCAAAATCTATAACTAACACCGTATTCTCATTCAATAATAATTGGTTACTTGGATTAAAGAACAGAACTATAAGCTGTCAATCATTGTCCCAGAATCGACAAAATTACCCTACTAACTTCAGGGAATATCAAAAAAGGAAATAAACTAAAATTACACAATAAAAGATTCAAATTATAAATTCTCCAATAAGGATTCAAATGAAGTTAAAAATTAAATTAACAAACTCAAAGACAAAAACTAAGATCGAATTAATGATTACAAAATTAAAATTGTTCAATAGCCTAAACAGATAACATATAAACTCTCCAATATAAATTCAATTTAAAATTGAAATTAAATTGTCAAAAGTCAAAGAAAAAATCTAAAATTGAATAAATTGATAAAAAATTTAAAAATTGTTCTATAATCTAATCCAGATAACAATATCCACAGGTCATTTACTCTCTTTCTCTTTCCATTAGAAGTTACCAGAATAATTATTCAAAATGCTTGTTACTTGTTAAACAAAACCAAAGGGAGCCCGCCCTAGTCTGCCTGCAGTTAAAAACAACTAATTTTGGACTGAATTCGATAATAGGAAAATGTTCGAGTTTTTCACTCACCAATCGCCATCAATAGAAAAAGAACTGAAAACACCATTATGCTGTATGGATAGTCCAGTGGAACCCGTCCAGGCTGGATACGCTCGCTAACACTGTCCCTTGGCTACTGCGCCGTTTTTTTAAATTCTATTAGCAATGAGCTAATATTTCTCTAGCCTGGGAAAAGTTTTCCCACTAGAATAAAAATCATGCCACTGTCAAGAGAGAGAAAGAGAGTACTAATTCTACTTGAGTTAGACAGAGACACTGTCTTGCGCTGTTGCTAATGCCAGGCGCTAAAATGCTGAGGCATCAGCCATTGTTAAAATCACCATCACTTTTTCATCAATGGGATTTCCACTCTATTACATTACCCTCCCCTTCAAATAAGAGGGTGGGTTTCACTTGGGGAGCTTTGCTCCGTCACTTTCACAAGCACTGGAGCCTTGCTCCGTCACTGGCACAGGATTCATCTCGATGCACTCTGCTGCTGGTTGGTCTTCTGCTGCTGATGATGGTCCTGGGGTTGGAGTAGTCACGACCTTGTGGCTTCTCCATGGCAACTGTAGAGATCCCCTCCAGTACAGCAGGATTGCACAGGTGGTGACAGCCAAGAGGCCTCCACCAAATGTCAGCAAGATGATGGTGGTGTGCTCAGCCTCTGCCTCAAGGTCAAATCTGCCAATCTCTGGTGGATGTTGTCCAGGGTGGTCTCGGGTAGGCCTGAGGTTCCCCTCCAATAGGGTCCCTCCTGCTTTATGTCGCTCATCAACTTCTGCAGCTCTGGTGGCCCCTGGGTGTTCCTTGGAAGTTGGAGCACCATGGGCAGGGGTGCTGCCATGGTCAATACTCGCTTGGGCAGCTCCAAATCCCCTCCAGCTCTAGTAGTTGGTAGCAGGTCATAGAGGTTGGTGGAGAGGGTACAGCCAGCTGTTGCTTTGACCTCACCAAGGCCAGTGATGTCAACTTGGGTGACGGTGGTCTTGTCTCCTTGCCGGCAGTGGGACACCAATCGCTCAGAGGTGGCCACGCTGTAGATCCACACGTTTCTGGGTCCATCCCAGATCCAGGTATCAGGGGGTTGGCCCAGTAATGCAGTTCTAGGGCAAAGTTGTAGGGCTGTGGCTGAATCCTCCAGGAACAGCGCACTCAGACAGGATAACTGGTGACTCTTGAACACAGGCAACTGAGCTGGGCAGATGATTACCTCGCCAGGTAAACATTGGGCAAGCAGCTCTTGGGTTGGTTCTGCATATTGTTGCCGATCCTCACTGATGAGGAGGTGATGCTGGTGTAGATGCACATGGGTTGCCAGGCGGTTGGTCTGATCCGCAACCGGGATGGAATGGGCCTGGAACAACTCAAATCGCCTTCCTGCTTCCGTCAGTGGTAAGTCTACCAGGATCTTGATGATGCCATCCACTGAGATTGCCCGAGTCTGAGCTAGCCGGTAGTAGTGATAAGACTGGTCCGGCCCCTCTAACAGCCCTAACCCCCTTGGCAGACTAGTTTGGACTTTGACAAGAAGTTTCCCTAACTCATAAGGAGTGATTAAGCCTACGCTAAACTTATTCCTAGATACATTTTCTATGGCTAACAACAAATTTCTTAATTCTAATAACCCAGTCATGACCGCCAGCTCTAAGTCCTGTAACTTAGTTGTGATGTTTACTGTAATCTGTAAAAGTGTGTCATCTTTTGAGATTTTCTGATTCACCTGGTTTGCCCATGCACCAATTGCTTCTGCTTCCTTGCTGAATCGTGCCGCAAGTTTTCGGATCAGTACGGTATTTGCCTGCGTTCGTCGGCTCAGCTGTCGGGTTACAGTTACGTGTTCATGCTGAAGGTGGACAATCTCTGCGGTTTGTCCCTTCAGATGCTCTATGTTCTCTCGAGGTGCTCCACATCCTCTTGCTCAGCTGTTCCAAACAGCATTCTCATTACTTTTCCTCCCAGGTTCATCAGGCCTCGACGAGGTCGTCCTGATGGTAATAAGTCCTTCAAGGCTTGCCCAGCCTTTTCCAGTTGAAGCCCTGAATTAATTAGGCGATTCAAAAACTCCTTATACACTTCTAACTCTGGTACTCTGACACTTGCCTTCATCCATGTAGCCTGAGCAGCCTCCACCTGGGCTCTCAGCTCCCCTATTCCTTGACAAATCTCGGTTGCATTAATTGATACTATTATTCGCCAACGGTCTCCAGTCAACAGCACACTCCCCTGTCGCACGAACCACACCCCTAAGTCCTTGGACTTATGATCAGATAGGGTTGGTTGTCCTGTAAAAATAAAACCGTCATTACTCCTAGGTTCTCAGTTATTCTTCTGTTACTTACTCACTTTTTACTTTCTATCTTCAGTTTCTTGTCCAATCAAGCTATTACAGTCTGGGTTTCTTCTACAATATTCCCAACACTTCTCTGCCCACATCCCCAACAAGCACCCCCTACTCAGTTCAGAAGTGGCTTGCTGGTTCCTTAGGCAGTTAAGTTAGGGAGGGTACTCTGTTCCTCAATGGGTAGGGTGATCGTTGGGTCACCCTTTCTTCTTCTACTTCTTCTGGTTCATAGGTGACATCATTTGGGTCATCTACTGGTACATCTGGGCTGGGTAGATCAAAGATTTCTTCTTCTTCTGGGTCAGCATTATTTTCTCCCTCAACCTCCTCTGGCTGTGGTCTTGGATCTTCCTCATTGTCTGTCTCTTCCTCCGAATCTACTAGCAGTGGATAATCTTCCTCATTAGAGTCTTCTGGTTGAGGTACTGGGGAAGTTGTCAATTCTTCTTCTGGTTGAATTTGATCTTCTTGCTCCACCTCTCTTCCAGTAGCTTTCCCCTCCAGGAAGGGCTTCATCCGATTGATGTGAACTATCACTTGCCGACCATCTGGCAGGTTCAACATGTAGTTCACGTCAGAGATTTTCTTCTTTATTTGGTAGGGACCTCCCCAAGGATGATGCCATTTCTTTGCATCTCCTGGTCTTAGTGCTGGGTCATGTAAGTAGACCATTTCTCCCTCCCGAAAATTTCTAAGTTTTCTGTCTTTGTTAGTTGTCTGTAGTCTCCTCTCAGCAGATTTGCTGGAGTTTCTGAAGGCTTCACTAAATGCTTCTTGTAGCCGGTGCTTCAACTGTTTTACATGCTCTTCCACAGGGAGCCCCTTTAGATCATTTGGAATGGGGAATTCCCCTGTTAAAATCATTTCTCTACCATGTTGCATGTAATGTGGTGAATAACCTGTTGATGCATGAGCCACACTTCGATAAGCCATGAGGGCATATGGGATCCACTGGTCCCAGTCGGTCCCATCTTTCTGCACAAAGTGTGCAATACTATCATTCAAGGTTCGATGAAGTCTTTCTAGGCGCCCATTTGCTTGGGGATGATATGCAGTGGTGCGCAGTTAATTGATTCCTAGAAGTTTACATGTGGATGTCAATAGTTCTGATAAGAAGTTTCTGCCCTGGTCAGTCAACAATCGATCTGGTACTCCATGTCGGGTGATAATGACTCTTACGAATGCCATAGCCACAGTTTCTGCAGTCTGATTTGGCAAAGGAATACCCTCAGCATATCTGGTGAAATGGTCAATAAAGCTGAGAAAGTATCTATTCCCAGAAGTACTAGTAGGTAATGGGCCAACAATATCTAGGCTGACCATTTCCATAGGTCTGGTTGGCTCGTAGGCTTTGACCAATGGTGCTGCCAGTGAGTTTGGGGTTTTTCGCAAGGCACAAGAGTGGCAACTATTCACGTAAGCCTTCACCTCATTGGCCATTCCTTGCCAATAGCATCGCTGCCTGACTCGCGCCAATGTGCGTTCCACCCCAGGATGACCTGCCCATGGGGCATCATGGTTGATCTCCAACACTTGCTTCCTGAGGGATCTTGGTATGGCCAATCTCCAGGAAGATTTATCAGGATCACCATTTGTCCACCAAATAATACCATCCTCAGTAGTCCCCTTTTTAGTCTTTACCAACTCTGTGCACCAGTCATCACTCTGCTGCTGGGTCTGTACTAACTCATCATCCAGTCCTTGTGTCACAACAGTAGTCATGATTCTCCTACTTAAGGCATCTGCATTTGAGTGGTGCTTTCCAGGTTTGTGTAACACCGTATAATCATATTCGGCCAGCCGTAAGGCCCATCGGGTGAGTCTTGATGATGGATCCTTCAAGCTAAGCATCCAGCGGAGTGCTGTGTGATCGGTTATCAAGGTGAATGTCCGACCCAACAAATAGCAGTGGAACTGCTGAGTAGCCCACACCACTGCCAGTAGTTCACGTTCTGTCACTGAATAATTTCTTTCAGCTGCATTCAGTTGCCGGCTAGCATAGGCTACCGGCTGTTCTCCCTTATCTGTCACTTGAGAAAGAACAGCTCCAATAGCTGTGCCAGATGCATCTGTGGCTAGTAAGAATGGTTGGCTGAAATCTGGGTATACCAACACCATGTCTGAGCACATTATATCCTTGAGCTGCTGAAACGCCTTTTCCTGCTCGGTATCCCAATGATATTTCACATCTGACTTGGTGAGAGAAGTGAGTGGTTTAACTAACTCGGCAAAACTGGGGACAAATCGGCGGTAATAGCCTGCAAGGCCCAGGAATCCCCGCACCTCTCGGACATTCTTTGGGGTTGGAAATTTCTTCACCACCTCAATTTTCCCTGGGTCAGGTTTGACGCCATCAGAGGTCACCACATGTCCCAAGTAGTTTACTTCTGGTTGAGCAAAATGACACTTCTCAATGTTCACCTTCAGGTTGGCTTTTTGTAGAATTGCAAAGACATTCTCCAGTCTTTCAGCATGTTGGGTGATTGTGTCACTGAAGATCACCACATCATCCAAGTAGACTAGACATTCTGATCCCTTGATCTTTGCTAGCAACTGGTCCATCATTCTTTGAAATGTTGCAGGCGCTCCAGTTAGGCCAAAGGCCATCCTCTCATATTGGAAATGTCCACCAACGGTGGTGAACCCAGTCTTCTCACGATCTTCTGGTGCAATCGGGATTTGATGATAGCTGCTGTGTAAGTCAATAGTGGAGAAGTACTTGCACCTCCCCGAATTCTCCAAGGTTTCGTTGATTAATGGAAGAGGGTAAGCATCTGCTTTTGTTATCTCATTCAGCGCTCGGAAGTCAGTGCAAAATCGCCACTTTGCACTGCCATCCGTTGTTTTCTTCTTCACAAGCACCACTGGTGCCGACCACGGGCTGGTTGATGGAGAGATGATCCCTTTGTCAAGCATGTCTGCCAGATGCTCTTCTACAACAGGACGGAGATGATAGGGCACTCGATATGGTCGTTTGGCTATAGGTGCTGAGTCAGCTGTAGGGATGCGGTGTTGAACATTCACCTGACAACCATCTCTACCTGGCTCTCCAAATAGGTGTTGATACTTTTCCAGCACTACCTGAATCTGTTCTGCTTCTCCTCTTGGTAGGTGCTTGGTCTTTTCAACAAGGGTCTCTTGCAGTTTGCCACTAGTTTCTAGGGAGCTGATGGCATGTACTTGGAATGGTTCCACTTGATCATCCTCCATTTCTAGGAAATCTACTCTCCCCAAATGTTGCTGTTTATCTATCTGAATGGGAGCAGCTGTCAAGTTCATCACTCTCACAACAGTGTTGCCAGCCCTTGATACATTGAGGCTGCGACCAATGTGGATTCCAAGTTGTGGTTGATTCAGGGGCTCTGTTACAAATAGTTGACCATCTGCCAAGTTTGTCTGTGCCTGGACTGCCATTTCTGAATAAGCTGGGATGGTGCGATTTTTGCTTGCAGAGATCCAGTTCATGTTGTCTTGGGTGTCCTCCCTTAGTCTCCGTATTGTTGACACTTGAGGAGACTGCATATTGGTCCTCACTGGGTTAGGTCCCTAAACCAGAGCTTGAGTGGCAGCTCCCTCGATATTATTTGTGCCAATAACTGAGGTGGCAACCCCCATGAAGGTAATGATCTGGCTCTTGGCATCAATCACTGCCCCCAATTTCTTCAAGACATCCCAGCCAATTAATCCATCTCCTGCTATGTCCACTGTAGCTATTACAAATTGATGGGTTACTTGCAAATTTGCCACCTTGCAAGTAACTTCTTGAGTGCCCAGGATGCCCAGAGCTGCGCCTGTAACTCCTCTAGCTCGAATACCCGCAGCCTTGATGGGAACCCCTGGAATTGCTTCTCTCAAAATACAAATCTCAGCTCCTGTGTCTACCAGCAAGCTTTTGGTCAGCCCCATTATTTCCACCTCCACCATTAGCCCACTATTGGTGGTGTTGATGCTGAGAATCCGCTTATATAGTGTTTCCGAGTCTACTGGCCGGGAAACGAGGTGGTTCCCGGCCCCTCCCCGTTTGGGGAACCAGTTCGCTGTTGGGTCTTGTCAGCTACCACTTGGTCTGCGGGTTGGGTCCGCCTCTGTGGGCAGTTGAACGACAGGTGATCCCTTTTTCCACAAACAAAGCAGAATCGACTACCACCTCTGGCATTGGTGTTGCGCTGCGCCGGTTGGTTATTGCTGGTTCGCCACTGGCCCTTGGGTTGGGTGCTTCTCCATCCATCACAATTGGAATTGTTGGACCTACATTCCCTTGCATAGTGTCCAGGTTTCCCACAGGCAAAACAATTCTGTTTGCTAGCTGGTGGTACTCCAGCTTCCACTCGGGCTACTGCTGCAGCACAACCTGTTGCTCCTGGGTCAGTCTCAACCATGAAGATATTTGGGTGATTTGGTTTAGATGGTCCACTGACAATCCCCTCCATTCGCTCCCCAATCTTGATGGCTGCCTCCAGGTTGGCTGGTGGGTACAACTGTAGCATTGTTGCCGCTTGGCTCTTAAAACCTCGGATGAAGGATGTAAGGATGGTCTGGTCCATCTGTGTATGGGCCCAATCCCGCTGGCCAGGGGTGGTCTGTGGTGGTAGGGCCCGTTGCCCTAGCATCCTACATCTATCTGCAAAAGCTCTTGCCATCTCGTCTGGTCGCTGGGTTGTCATCATCAGTTCGAGTAGATATTGTTGGGGATCTTGGGTTTGCCCAAATCTTTCTCTCAGGATGCGTTCCACCTCTGCAAATCCAACAGTTGGTTCAAACAGTTCTGGGTAGGAGTCGAGACATGCTGCTGCTGTTCCTGTCACCTTCAGTCGGCAAATTAGTTTTCTATCTGTCTCCTCCCAGTGGCCGGTTTCTGAAGCTAGCCTTACATTCCTCAAGAATTCCTCCACAGATGGCCCTGAAGCTTCACCTGTGAATGGCTTTATCAGTGATTGTAGTGATAGGTCCTTTCTGACTCGGACTGGTCCTGATGCTTGCTGCTGTGGGGCACCTCCCTCTGTTTCCACTCTCTCCCTGAGAGAGCTGATGTCACTGGCCATTTGGTTTCGCTCTTCCATCAGTCGGGATATTCGTTGTTGTAGCTCCTGTACCTCGTCTGCATTTGTTGGCGCATCCGCCGAGTTTGTTGGCATTCCTGGTGGATTCGTTGGCATTGTTGCAGCCACCCCACACCTGACACCAAATTATGTAACCGAACTAGGGGTTGGGGTGGTGCTGCAGAAAAACAAAGATGTCCGACAAATGCTTATATTCTACGCCCTTCTCCTTCGGGGCACAAGGGTGGCCTTGCCAAATTCTCTTATTAACTAACTGCAAGAATAAAACTATCTCAATAGAATATAATTACTACAGGTTCTGAAACTCCAAAATTGATACTACTAATCTTGATGAATATCAGAAATCTATAATGAGCACAATATTTTCATTCACAAGATTTGGTTGATTAAAATAAGAGAACAATTCTATCAGTGGTCAATACTTGTCCCAGAATCTACAAGACTATTCTACTAACTTCAATGAATATCAAAAATCTATAACTAACACCGTATTCTCATTCAATAATAGTTGGTTACTCGGATTAAAGAACAGAACTATAAGCTGTCAATCATTGTCCCAGAATCGACAGAATTATTCTACTAACTTCAATGAATATCAAAATCTATAACTAACACCGTATTCTCATTCAATAATAATTGGTTACTCGGATTAAAGAACAGAACTATAAGCTGTCAATCATTGTCCCAGAATCGACAAATTTACCCTACTAACTTCAGGGAATTTCAAAAAAGGAAATAAACTAAAATTACACAATAAAAGATTCAAATTATAAATTCTCCAATAAGGATTCAAATGAAGTTAGAAATTAAATTAACCAACTCAAAGACAAAAACTAAAATCGAAAATAAACTAAAATTACACAATAAAAGATTCAAATTATAAATTCTCTAATAAGGATTCAAATGAAGATAGAAATTAAATTAACAAACTCAAAGACAAAAACTAAGATCGAATTAATGATTACAAAATTAAAATTGTTCAATAGCCTAAACAGATAACATATAAACTCTCCAATATAGATTCAATTTAAAATTGAAATTAAATTGTCAAAAGTCAAAGAAAAAATCTAAAATTGAATAAATTGATAAAAAATTTAAAAATCGTTCTATAATCTAATCCAGATAACAATATCCACAGGTCATTTACTCTCTTTCTCTTTCCATTAGAAGTTACCAGAATAATTATTCAAAATGCTTGTTACTTGTTAAACAAAACCAAAGGGAGCCCGCCCTAGTCTGCCTGCAGTTAAAAACAACTAATTTTGGACTGAATTCGATAATAGGAAAATGTTCGAGTTTTTCACTCACCAATCGCCATCAATGGAAAAAGAACTGAAAACACCGTAATGCTGTACAGATAGTCCAGTGGAACCCGTCCAGGCTAGATACGCTCGCTAACACTGTCCCTCGGCTACTGCGCCGTTTTTTTAAATTCTATTAGCAATGAGCTAATATTTCTCTAGCCTGGGAAAAGTTTTCCCACTAGAATAAAAATCATGCCACTGTCAAGAGAGAGAAAGAGAGTACTAATTCTACTTGAGTTAGACAGAGACACTGTCTTGCGCTGTTGCTAATGCCAGGCGCTAAAATGCTGAGGCATCAGCCATTGTTAAAATCACCATCACTTTTTCATCAATAGGATTTCCACTCTATTACAAAATTATTGCAAACTGATGTCCAAAATTTGAAGGACAGATACATCGAAATAAAAGACAAGCTAGAATCTCTAGATTCAGATAATTTTAATGACGAGGAGCATTTTGCTACCATAGATGAATTTCTTTCTGTAACAGCTAGCATAAACAAACACATACATAACTTTGAAAAAGCACATGGCCAGACTGACACCAATATTGCGCCAGCTCCTGTTGCACAACCCGCACCCACTAATAGTAATTTTCGATTACCTGAAATACCTCTTCCGACCTTCGATGGTAACTTTGACAAATGGCTCGATTTTAAATCTGGATTTTCTAGTATAATTGTAAACAATGATTCGGTAGAACCTAGCGTTAAGTATCAGTATCTTAAACAGGCTCTTTCAGGCGAAGCACTGAATCGGATCGCCAATTCTCCACCGGGAGATTTTAAGCTAGCATGGAGCTTGCTTACTCAACGCTACGACAGCGTAATACTCATTGCTGATAGCCATATCTCAGCCATCATGAATCCACCATCACTCAACTCTAAATCTGCACAATCATGGCGAACATTTATTGATCACCAAAAATTGAATATTACAGTGTTAGAGTCACTTGAACTTGACATCAAGGTAAAGGATCTATTATTCATGCATCTCATAGTTTCTAGGTTTGATGCCAATACTTTATGTGATTGGGAGCGGTCAAACTCCATCAAGGACAAGACTTCCTTAGACAACCTCTGGACCTTTATGGAGCAACAGCACAAGGTTTCCCAATATGTCTCCTTTGGTCTCGGCAGTCATGCGCAATCTGCGCAAAGACCGGTCAACAACCAGTCTGGCAATGGTAAGCCTAGTCATAATTCAATTAACAATAATTCTCGTCCCAGCACGTCCTCAACCTTTGTCAAGTATTCTGGATGCTTGTTTTGCAATGACACCAATCATAATGTCTTTCGTTGCAATACATTTCTCAATATGGTGCCTACAGCTCGTCTAAACGCTGTACAGCAAAAGAATCTCTGTAGAAACTGTCTTTGACCTTTCAGTAAGGATCACCAATGTTTTGGTGCTTGCAGAGATTGTGGCAAGGCCCATCACTCATTATTGCATTTCAATAATAGTAAATCTTCCCCAACTGTAGGGAAAAATACTTCTTCAAATAATGCTCACACTCGTAAACCAAATAGTCAGCAGGCTTCTAAGTCCTCATCGAATTGTTGTTGTTCTGAGTCAAAGCAATCTGACATAGCTAGCCAAGCTGTGTTCACACCTAGCTCGACTCATCCAGTCAGTCAAGCATCATCAATTTCAGTGTCTGACACTTCGAGTGTCACAACTGTTGTCACTCCAACCTCGTCGACAAGTTCACAAGCCATCAGCAATTCAAACTGTGCGCATTCAAACTCATCTAGCTTGCTACAACGAGTTAACATCATGCCCACAGCGCAATTGCATATTTTGAGTAAAAATAATCAAGTTATTTCATGTCGCGCACTGCTTGATACCGGTAGTGATGCTTGCTTCATTTCCAAGGCTCTTGCTTCTCAATTAGACCTCGACTCTGTGTATTCTAATAATACCATTCATACTGTGTCTGGTACCAGTTCAGCACCTGTGCATACTGCTGCTGTTCTCATACATTCTCCTGACCGAACGTGGTCGAAGGAAGTCAGTTGCATATTAACTGAGTAAATTACCCCTAGCATTCCTCCATTTGGGCTCAACTTACAAAACTTCAATATTCCACCCAATGTTAAGTTAGCTGACCCTGAATTTCATGTTTCTAAGGGAGTCGACCTGCTTCTCAGTGTTGCCATTTATTCTTCTATCCAAGCTTGTGGTCAAATTCAGTTAGCTGATGAATGCACTCTTCAAAATACCAAACTGGGTTGGGTTGTTTGGGGAGCTATTGCACCTAACATTCTCAATTCATGCAAGCAACCCGTTAGCTCAAATTGTGTGTCAACTCATGACATTTCCAGACAATTAGAGAAGTTTTGGAAAATTGAGGAAGTCCTTCCCAAAGATAGCGTAAATAAGGAGCAGCATCAAGTAGAGTAAAATTGTGGGGATTGATGCACTTTTTTGCTCGAAATCCCCTCTCCTCTCTCCCCTCGTCCATCCCTCCTCCCCTTCCCCCCGCCTGTATGGTGGGGGGTGTTCTAAAAATAGATTTCCCCTTCCCCCTGTCCAGTGGTGGTGAGGGGGATGAAAAGAGAGAGAGATATATCTTTCTCTCTCTTTTTCTAAAAATAGATTTCCCCTTCCCCCTGCCCAGTGGTGGTGAGGGGGATGAAAAGAGAGAGAGATATATCTTTCTCTCTCTTTCTAAAAATAGATTTCCCCTTCCCCCTGCCCAGTGGTGGTGAGGGGGATGAAAAGAGATATCTCTCTCTCTCTCTCTCCTTCCCCAGGTGAGGGAAAAAAAATTTCCCTTTTAGGAGGAAAAATTCCCTCTCTATAGTGACAGATTGAAGTGAATCCATATTTCTACATCTAATGCTATACTGACAGATTGAGGTGAATGCTAGATGAGGGAAAAAAATCTCTTTGAGAGGGAAAAATTCTCTACTGTCAAATTAAAGTGAATCCATATTTCTACATCTAATGCTATACTGACAGATTGAAGTGAATCCATATTTCTACATCTAATGCTATACTGACAGATTGAAGTGAATCCATTTCGCTCTTATGCTATACTACGATGCCAGACTCACTTTGAGAAATTCCCTTGGTGTTAGATTAAAGTGAATTCATATTTCTACATCTAATGCTATACTGACAGATTGAAGTGAATCCATTTCGCTCTAATGATATACTATGATGACGGGCTCAAGAGAGAGAGAGGAGGATACGGCCCCCCTCGCTTCTCACAACCAGCAGACGGATCTGCTTTCTCCTTCTTTTACTCATGGCATCTCTTTCCCGCACCCTTCTTTATTACGAAAGGCGAGTAAAGGAGATAAGGATCAAGTTCCATTTTGATCGACCGTTCCTATACTGTCAGATTAAAGTGAAACGTTTCTCTCTGACCAGCATTACGAAAGGCGAGTAAGGAAGAATGTTATACTAGCAAATTTAGTATAAGTTCTATAATGGGTCATATTTATGCTTGCTTTCCAACTGACAGTCAAGAGTTCAATCAAACTGATTATGAATGTGTAAAAAATTGAGCTCTTTTGCTGTACAAACATGGCAGTCGTTTTTTTTAAAGTGATTTCTCCGACAATATGTAAGTATAATTGGAATGTGCTAGCATATCCAAAAATACTTACACATTCTCAGACCTATTTCACTTGGGACGGAACTCAACGTCTATAGTTACCATGAAACTGCCTTAAGAAGATACGATTTCCGCTCACATTTAATTGCCATGAACGAGAATTAAAACTTCTGATGTTATTCTCATTCAAAACCACTGAATATTCTTTTGGCAACTTGATAGTATGTTTAAAGTCGGCTTCACTATCAATATCGATAACTTTAAGGTGAATTTCACCATTATCGGTAAATGTTACCTTTGTTACCACAAACCAATCATAGGCATAAAATTCAAAACCCCAATCAACTACTGGATTTGCTTCTACAGACAACTCATTGAAACTTGTGCAGTCAAAATAGTTAGACATCATGTTGTCACTTCACCTGTTTAGAGTAAAGTGACGCGTGCACTCGCTCGCGTGTGCCTCATCTAGTCACATCTGCTCTGCTCCCTGTGAGGTCCCTTTCTAAGCTCGATAACTCCTGCACCGAAAACCGTTACATGAAAAAATGTCTAAATCGATTTATGTGACAAGTGTTTAGTCATTAAAGCTACTTCACTCTCTCTCACACATCCTTTTAGAAGATTTATCGATATACTCAAAAATGACTAGGGTGTGAAATTTGAAACTATAGGTGTTAAAAGTTCACTCTCTCACACATCCTTTTAGAAGATTTATTGATATACTCAAAAATGTCTAGGGTGTGAAATTTGAAACTATAGGTGTTAAAAGTTCACTCTCTCACACATCCTTTTAGAAGATTTATCGATATACTCAAAAATGTCTAGACTGAAATTTGAAACTATAGGTGTTCACTCTCTCACACATCCTTTTAGAAGATTTATCGATATACTCAAAAATGTCTAGACTGAAATTTGAAACTATAGGTCTGTACTTCTCTCTCTCACACAAGTGTTTATACAATCAATCACACTCGTCTAGACTGAAACAACATATCGTTCACTCTCTCTCACACAACTCAAGATTTTATGTTTTCGGGCCCAATATAAAGTCTTTATATTTCACCAAATCCATTTTTTCTGTAATAATTTGCACTACCTGATTTTCTGTAAGGTTATGTTGTTTTGCCTCAATCCAATTCATATGGAAAGACACCTCGGCATATTTTGATACAATGTCAAATGCGATTCTGTGGATGAATAAACTTAGGTAGTCAATGAATGGAGCCGAACATTGCAGTCTCATGACAGTACCCTCTTCCGAATTTTTAATTGCCTTAGCTATTTCATCACGAACGCTTTTCACAGCGACTCCCATCTCGTTTTTCTTAATAAAATCTCCAATATCATTTTTAGTTGCATACTTTTCTGCAATTTGATTAATTAGAATAGCAATAGCATCTTTTGTAATAAACTGCTCAATACCCTCCATAATATTAGCTTTTATTGCACTCGCCATTTCAGATAATCGTTTTTCAAACTCTTCCTTCGTTAATGAAGAACTAATCAATTTCTGCAAAGTAGATTCTAAATATTGCTTATCAATTGGCGATGGCTGTGTTTCATTTACTTTAGTAAAAATTTCTGTACTAAGTTGTTTCAATTTTATCTGATACGGCTTTTAATTTTTCATCTAAATAAGCCTTATCAACTTTATCGTTGTTAATACTGAGCAACTGAGATGAGAAGCTGTCTGTTAAAGTTTTCACTTCTCCTAATGCACTCTTTAGAGTTTGAGTTATCTCTCCAATAGCTTTATCGATATTAGCACTGAAATTTTGTAATGTACTTAGAATATGTTCTCTTTCAATTATGCTCACTCCAATATTCTTTGTATTTTCCGAAATGAGTTTGGTTATTTGCGAATCTAAATAAAATTTCACAGCTTCGCTGATTCCTTGTTGATTTATCGATTCGATTATCTTCTGTGTTATCAAGTCAATATCACACATAAGATTAGCAAGAGCTCCGCTAGCACTACCCGTATCAATTCGTCCGAATTGATGTAGAGTCATCGTGACACTAAACAATTAATTTTGCTTCTTTTAGCTCTTCAATTATAGACGCGATCTCCACATCATGCCCACTGTTCCCACTAGCTTTTGAGGAATAGAGTAAATTTAATCTTCCCACTAATTCGTCAAAATTATCAAAGTATTGATAAATTCTATCATGAGAATTATTTTTTGCAAATTTCAATAAACCCCAACCCTTCTTTTTACTAAGTTTTTTACTGGGAAATAACTTTTGAATTATTTGCGATTTAATTCCCTGATTTCGTTTAACATAGCCTCTTCGATCTAAATGTATACCTGTAAGTGTTAAGATTTTTTTATACTTATCCAGATCTCTCTGATTATAAAGATTTGAGTTTGGTCTCGCACTGAATAATAACTCAAGTAGACCATGTGTTAAACGGAATCTTTCACTATCAATATCTATATAACCGTTATCGAATATTACTTGCTGATTTCCAAAATAATACACGTCATCTTTAGAATTATATGAAATTCCATAACTGATTGAATTATTCACTTTTTCCGCATGAAACGTTTTTAGATATTGTGACAGCACATCATCGTTTCTGCTAGAACCAAGTAAACTGTTTTCAAATTTAGTCGAGCTTAAAAAATTGTCTGTTGAACTCTCATAACTCTGTTCATCCCCCTCCTCATTATCATCAATATCCATACTCTCTTGTTCCTCTTTTACTTCTTCCTTTTTTGGTTTTACACCAGAGTGTGAGAATTTGTTTTTTCCTAGTTCAATTATGGGCTCTATCAACGGGGAGAGCGTTTTCCTATTATATTCCTCCGATTGCTTTTCAAAATTGACTAAGCTTTTATGCTTCTCTCTAATTACTTTTCTCAATTTCTTAATCTTTTCGATTAAACCAACGTTCTTTCTATTCAGCTTCCTGCTGCGTGTTTTAGACAACATGACTGCACAAAGAATTAATCTCTACTGAATGGTAAGAAACGTATCGAGCGAATCTCGGTACTTGCCGCTATTAATTCCACACTCGGTCATAATAGTTAGAAAATTATGAGGTTTACGATTCCAAACTGTATGACAAAGTTTAACGAAATCTTTATAAGAAATATCTGCTCCAACATGATCTCTGTGAATTAATTTCAGACTCAATAAATCTACCTTGAAGATTATAATCATATTTGCGTTGTCCCTAGTGAAATGTTTCTGTGTAGCTCCATAACTCTGAATTAAATATGCAGTGTCAATATTACGATGTCGACCCATGGTAAAATATTCTCTTATTTGAGGTATGTGATTAAGTTGGAAGTCGTCGAATATGACAAGAGAAAATTGTTGAATTTTGTTGGGGTGAGGTATAGATTCCGAATTGCTGTTTATATGAAATTCAATACCCTTCATTTTTGAAAAGACTTTTCTCAAAAACAAGTACTTATCTTGATACTCGCTCTTCGTGTGCAAGTATATAGTTTTAAATCTTAACCCATTCTTTGAAAAAATTAAATTAAATAGTAAATTGGTCTTGCCACAACCTGAAGAGCCTATTATAAGGATCCTTGCATTATGTGGTAATAACTTACCATTTTTACACCATGTTGGCATTTCTTTCTCTCTTATAACATTGTCGAAATTTACTATCGGGATATTACTCATGTTAGTCACGTGTACAGCATGTGATCTGATAAGGAACTAATCATTTTTCGTAAGTTATCAAGGAGGAGGTTGTGCGCTAGACACCACATGGCTGTGTATAGCTTATCACATCGGGATGCAAGCGACAGGTTCTCGCTCTCCCCTTCCACAGTGGTGCACTGATAGAAGTTTCTCACTTCAATTCCCCCTCTCTCTCCCGCACCCTCTTCACGAGAATGCATGTGTTTCCCCTTATCTAAGCCTTAGCAAATAAAACTTCAGATTAAAATGAAACTGAGAAGCATTTTTTGATAGAGTCGTATTATATTTACACCAAATCTATGTCATATTTACACTGAATGGAATGTATTTGCAATAGATTATTTACAATAAATGTACATGATATTTACAATAGATTTTTTACAATAAATTTACATGATATTTACAATAGATTACAAAAGCTTATTTTTCATCTAATAGTTGATCCTTACTAATATAACTAGGCGTTGAAAACCCAATCCATTTCACTAACAATCCTTTTTTATCATGTTTTAATATTTTTTCAATCAAATACACTTGTCTCTCCGATTCATTTAATTGTGTTTTTTTAATTTCTTCTGCATAAAACCTACCACTAATTACTTCTCCGTTTAGATCTCGCAAGCTATACGTTACAGGTTGAGAAGGAAATATAGAATGAATTACAAAATACTCTGCGCTCCAGTTTATGTTATAAGATTTATCGAAAAGAACCCTTTTCTTTGAGATTCGTACAACATCTCCTAGCTTAAATTTCGGTTTTGAATTTTTCAATTTATATCGTCTATTGAATGCAGAATTCAATGACATTAAAACATGATTACGATCTTTTTTCCCCACATCTTTAGGTTTCATTCTAATGGATGAATGCATTGTTGCATTATAATCTCGAACTAAACTGTCTAGTTGCGATATCCAGTTTTTGGTTCCATGTTCAGTTAAATATCTATAAATTTTTGCTTTAAGTGTTCTATTAAACCTTCAACTATGGAGGCTTTCTTATCACTAAAAACATGATAATGTTTAATACTATATCTATCTAATAATGCTTTAACTTTTGAATTGAAGAATTCTGTTCCCTGATCTGTTTGGAACAGCTTAACTCCCTTATTTTTAGAAATAATTGGTTCGAGAGCGTTAAATACAGATTGGCTTCCCTTGTCTTTTAATGGTACACAATATGCAAATTTTGAAAAACAATTAATAACAGCTAAGATATATTTGTAACCCTTATTAAAACGCGATAAACTCGTTATCTTAATGAGATCGGCTTGAAGCAAGTCTTTTTCACTTTTCAACTCATATTTGCGAGTGGGATAGTTCACACGCGGCACGCTATGAAGCTCTAAAGCTAACTTAGATCTAATAATATTCATGATATAGTCAAATCAGTGGTGTCGGATGATTGTCATGGGACATACTGAGCAATTGTTAGTATGAAGACTTCCTTACTACTGTTCAATCTATTTTATATGTGTACATACTTAATCAGACTAAACCGACCTTCATATATTATTCTAACTTACATATAGCTTTACAACTAGAGTAGCTTGGTTTAATTCAATAAATCAACATAGAATGAGAAACATTATACAGCATTTATTTTTTGTCAATAGTTATAATAATTTTGCATTTATTCGTAACTTACAACTAATACATTTATTCCTTAAACCTCTACAAGTATTACAATTAATTTTCACATTCAAAGCTTTTAGTATTTAATAGTTTTATTCTCTCCTCAATTAACGAGTTCATCATAATTTCTGTAAAAAAGTTAAAGTTATAGTTTGTACAACATTGCTGATTCGCCACACATTTTCATAATTTCAAATGTAAATCTTACACTATCAATGTTTTTATCTGTGAACCTATCATCAATGAAATAATACATTTGAATATTCAACCAACCTAATGAATTACAATAGCAAAATTCAGGAATTTCCTTTAATTCACATCTTCGATGTCTATCAACTATATTCTTATTTATAATATAACATACGCTTATATGTTCTGACTTCTGTTCTTCACTTTTACCAGGTTTTATAAATGTTGAATATTCCTCAAACGTTAGTCCTTCTTTTCCGAAATTATTCAATTCTAATATTGTTTTCTCAATAAGTTCGAAATAACAACATCTATATTTTTCATCGATTTTATTCGAAAAATAGTTCTTATCAAATGAAATTGAATCCATCTCCAATCTGAAATTAAACATAATATGCTATCAATCTTGTTCTAGCCCACTCTCATCTGAACAAATAAATAAAAAATTCCAGATAAGTTCATTTAATTGTTCTTTTGTTAAATGTTTATTTTTTTCTGTTATACATTTTTCAATTTTATCGATAGACTCTTTAAGATGTGCACACACACATCTCCATGAATCAGGGCAATCTTTTTCCCTGTAAGCATCATATGATGTACCGTATAAATCACAAACTGAAATATGATTATAGTTATCACTATGCCAAACTCCTAATTTTTCATAGTCTCTCACAAATGTTAGATATTTCATATTCGTCCATCCTTTTTCTGCTAACTGGTCCAATAATTGCTGATGCGTCTCCAATAGTTCAGTTAGTTCACAATGATAACTTTGTATTCTCGCCATTTTTTCTAAAGAAACAGAATCATATTTAGCCACAAATCTTGTTTCAATAATTCTGTATGACCTTATTTCTCAACTATCTTACTATAAATACCACTGCATTGATCTGCATTCGTTCAGTTCGGTAGTGTCAACGGTGCAATAAACATGGATACTTCTAAGGTGTTTTATGTACCTATGCTCCGTGGTAATAAAATCAAGCCTAGCAATGAGCGGTTTGGTTTGTGGCTTCTATCAGAAAACTTGTGTGATGACAACCTTGTGACAGACATTGGAAATATTGATTACACTGCTGGGGAAGAACTGTTTGTGCAGGATGACTCAAATCTTGTGGCTATTACAGAACCTTTTTGTGACAATATGATGCTTGTGAAAATCTGTGCTTTGGATGATTGTGAGGCAATGGATAAGACACGTTTTGTTCTAAAAAAGGATATATGTGCTGCATACAACTTATATTCAAGAGGCAAATTCTCTAATATGGTGTCAGCTAAACATGCAGTCAAAACAAAGCTGGCTTACCTATTGGACAGTGGAAGTGATATGTCTTAAAAGATTCTACAAGTGCTTCCCAATGACAATTACAATGAAGTGAAACAAAAATACCAGGAACCAGTAGGCATACCATACAAAGTAGAGCTTGCAGATGTGCCAATTGCTACATTGATAGGAGAACTACCGAGATTATTGCACCAGCTGAGGAAAGAGCACTTCTATCTACTAGACTTGAGCATAACACAGGACTTTGGTGGAATATTCAACAAGAATGGAATGTGTGATTTTCTAACTACGAATCATCGTTTTTGTTTCCAAGGAGAATATAAAGAAGACTATAATGTGATAGCAGATAACAATAAAACTGTTGGGATTGATTGTTTGAGTTGGGTTAATAGTAATGCGAGGGTGAAAATTTATAATAAGTTTGTATGTGAAATAACAAGCTCTGGTGTAAATAAGCAGATAGGTAACCATATTGTAGACTTTATTGAGTGTGCAGATTCAAGATTAGGGAAAACTTTCACCTCTCCTACAGGTAAAATGCATGGTATTACACGTTTGGAAGCTAGAATCTGTAACTATAGTTTAACAAATAGAGCCAATAGCAAAACCTTTGACCCTATTCAAGATAGCTTGTCACTCTTGAATGATAGTAGAAATTATTTCCAAAATGCTCCAATTTATTCTATGTCCTTGGCTAAAATGTGGAGAAAACTGACAGATAATTTGAAAAATAGTTGTTGTTTGATCTATAATGATCTTCTACAGTATGTTTACTGGGGTAATAGCAATACCAGGAAATTGACTGGAGTACAAGTAAAGCTTCCCACTGACCCACAACATAGAAATAAAATAATTTCTTATGTTATTTCTGCATTCAGCTTCAATTTACTACCTATAAATTATGTAGAGATTTTTGAGGATCCGTCAAACAAAAATAATATCAGTTTCTCACAAAAGTGTTATATTAAGAGCGGTGAGACATATTTCTCCAAGTCAACCACAGTTTTCTCTACCATATCCAAAGTTGTTGACCCAGATGAGTTGGGGCTTGTAGCAACAGGTAACTTGATACCACAAGTCTTAAGAAAACGGGCAAACATAACTTGTAAGCTTCCTCCATACTCTGTTAAAGAGATACAGCCCTTGTCTCCTATCTCAGTGCTATCAGCCAAGAAGCGTAAGCTAGAACTGGATGAAATTGATCTAAAACGGAGGAAAATTAAGTTTTTTGAAGCCACACACTCATTTAGGGAACAGCATAAGCAGGTAGAAGAATTTGAGGAAGAAATAGAAAATTTGAGAGAGGAACTTGAGCCATATTTCCATTCACATTGGCAAAATTTTGATCTAAGTGGAGTGTACAATGTGACTGCATTTACTGTGAATAATACTGGGAAATTCCCATATGTAGGTGTACTAGGGGAGAAAGATGGTTTGAAAAACGTTTACTTTGTAAAGGGGTGCCATAAAAATGTTTTTATTAATGCATACAAAGCTATCGAAACTCTCAAGAAAGAGGGTTATTTTGTAATCCCTTACACTGACAAAAAAGAAATTATTTGTCTACCAAGGGAAGAGAAAATTTGTGTAATTACAGTCAATGGTATGACAAGCTATAATGGACATACATTTCCTAGAATAGAATCAGTTAAGTTTCTGCCAGATGTTTGGAAAAACTTGGAAGACACTCCCTTCACACAAAAAGAAGTGGAGCAGTATAATAACATCACAATGCTGGAAATTAAAGGGAAAGTAAAAGTAGGACAGTGCAAAAGATTAGAAGAGTTACCAGAAGGTATAGAGTTGGTAATTATTGCAATAAAAGAAGTGTACAATAGAAACAATACTCGGTATATCCTACAGTTTGAAAATGTGGAAGCATTGTATGTCTCAAACTATTGGTTAGAGGAAGAATTTGAAAAGCTGAACATAGATTTGAATTATAAAATTAGAATCAAGCTCGATGTTTTCAAATATACACCCAGTAGGAATAAGGAAAGAGTTACTTTCTGTATTTGATTCGTGCATAGATATGCTTTGATGTATGTATAATAATTTAAAAATAAAGAAAATTATTGTGACATTGAGTGTTGACATTTCCTCTCACCCCTTCTCCTGATTCCTCTCTCATTTTTTCTTCCCTGCTAAACGAGTGGAGGAGGAGGACAGAGGAGGAGGACAAAGGAGGAGAACGGAGGACAATTTTTGTCCTCGGAGAAGAGGAAAATTGTCCTCGGTGGGCAATTTTTTGTCCTCGGAGCACAGTTTCCAATCAGAGCACTGTGTCACAGTTTCCAATTGGAGCACATCATTATCCAATAAAGCAGAGTATTTTGCGAGAAATGGTTATTTCTTACATAAAAATCCATTCTATCTGCAATGTGTCTATTGCAAATATATTATGGAAAATCCATTTGAAAAAGTAATACATTTACCGTTTTGTTTATATGAAGAGTGTGAGAAAGAAGAGCGGGGCTTGGATGTTCCGGATATACCATATTGTAGAAGGTTTTTTCTCCTCTGAGGACAAAAACTGTGCTCGGAGGACAATATTGTCCTCGGAGGACAAAAATTGTCCTCGAGGACAAAAAAATTGTCCTTGAAGGATGAAATCAAAGTAAAAATGAACTTACATGTACTGGTTGATGCTGCGTGAATCTCCTCGGCTATGTTTCTCTCAGCTCGGCTAGCTCCTCGACTGTGGTTGTCTCAGCTCAGGTATCGTCTCAGCTTAGTTAGCTCCTCACATATGCTTCTCTCGATGCAGGTTTGTTTCCCTCATGAGAGCACGACTGGTTATGAGACCGCAAACCGAGTTGTGAGGTGAGAAAATGCTGTGAAAAACAATGAAATGAACTGAAATCATTCGAGAATGCTATTCTTCTATCTTGAAATGCTGTGAAAACAATGAAATGAAATGAACTGAAATCAATCGAGAAATGCTATTCCTGTATGTTGAAATGCTGTGAAAACAATGAAATATTTAATAACTGAATCGAGAATGCTATTCCTCCATCTTGAAATGTTGTGAAATATTTAATAACTGAATCGAGAATGCTATTCCTCTATGGCCTGAAATATTTATTAGAAATAGAGTGAGTTGACATGGGGATTTAAGCTTCTAGCAGGTGAATTCTCATGCTGAGTTCTAGACGAGATTTTTTTTTTTCGTCTTCTAACACATGGATGCTATTTGAAAAATGATCGTGTGTGGGATACTTACAATCTGATAACGATCTGGGAGCATGTGTTGTTGGGGGAGAAATTCGAATTTTTTTTGCCTTGTAGCACGCTCTCGCTCGCACGTGCCTGGAACAGAGAGAGAAACGTATGCTATATAAACACAAGCGATGAGAGGGAAATTATCATTTACATCAGAGACTTCACGCATCAAGATGAGTTCTCCATCCTTTATCCTGCCGGATAGCCCACCCCCGCAGCGTGTGCTCAACCACTGGCAGCGCAAAGCTGCCGAGTCCTGCGCCGCCTCTTCCGCTGCCGCTGCCGCCTCCGCTGCCGCCTCCGCTGCCGCCTCCGCTGCCTCCCCCGCCACCTCCTCCGCCTCACCCCTGAAGAGACGGGGAATCTTCGTTCAACGAGAGAGGGGTGAGGAGATCGTGATTCCGGACAGTCCTCTGCCGCAATCTACAGCGGCTACCTGGGCGCCGCGGCGTGCGGTGCTGACAACGCTGTCAAACAACATCAGGCAGAGGCAGGCCAAGAGGAAACTAACCTTCGAGGAGCCTGAAGTTAGCGGCGAAGAGGAGGATGAGGTGCTCACTCAATCAAAGGTTAGTTTCAACAAATATTATTATTATTATTATTGTATTAACATGTAATGTACACAAAATCTTTATAAAATGCGAATTTTTAAAACTAATTTCTAATGGATAAAATCTCTTGCGTGCATTACAAGTCATTACTGATTCTTATACTGTGAGCAAAGACTGAGCTATCAAATTGTGCTATCAAAACAATTCGAACATCGATCTCATGATGGTTGCATTGAAATTTGGATAAAAATTCAAAACATGTTAATACAATAATAAATTCGAATATGTTGCATGAAACAATTCAATTATATTACTTACTATATCAAATTACTGATTAGAATAATGCATAAACTGTTTATAATATTTCGTGTGAAACAAAATTATTGTTGATAAAAATGAACATGTAATGAACTGAAATATTGATTCGAATAATACATTGTTATTTGAATTATGAAAAATGCATTCACATGCGTAAACTGTTTATAATATTTCGTGTGAAACAAAATTATTGTTGATAAAAATGAACATGTAATGAACTGAAATATTGATTCGAATAATACATTGTTATTTGAATTATGAAAAATGCATTCACATGCATAAACTGTTCATAATATTTCGTGTGAAACAAAATTATTGTTGATAAAAATGAACATGTAATGAACTGAAATATTGATTCGAATAATACATTGTTATTTGAATTATGAAAAATGCATTCACATGCATAAACTGTTTATAATATTTCATGTGAAACAAAATTATTGTTGATAAAAATGAACATGTAATGAACTGAAATATTTTTTGAGTCAATTATCTAGCAATTTGAATTGAGTTCAAGTAATCGGAGAATTTCCAAGTTATTACTTACTTTCAGTTTTGAATAGTGAATCTGTTGAGCAAGTTCTCCCTCTCTCGTATGATTTTATAACCTGAAACAAATAAGAGTCTAATGAAATATTTTTTCAACAGAAACGTGTGGCGGAAGAGGACAGCTCCATAACGCCTCTTTTGCGGGAGGAGGAGGAAGCGGAGAACGAGATGGACGTGGAGACGGAGGAGTTGCTCGCGATTATAAATCATACTGAGAAACCGTGGACGCCTCTCCGGCAGTTGGTGGAGGACACGCCGTACCCCATCGTGGGGGTACGGCAGATTACCAACCAACATGGTCGGCGGGTAATATTAAAAGTGCATTTGACATCAGTACGACTGACGGACATATACATGCCGGAGAGGTATAGCCGCTGTTTGACCTCTAAAGACATCAATCATTTCAACAAGAATTGCAAATCTCTATGTCTCTTTGTGAAGCATGTTAATGCTTTTTTAACAGACATAAATATTGTCAAGTGCAAAATTAGCAAATTTGGCATTTGACAATATTTATGTCGGTGAGCATTAACATGCTTTACATGTTAATATGTATGTGTGAATATAGATAAAATAAAATTGAAATATTGTTTCTATAAAAATTGTTTTCAATTCTTACCTGTTGTTGCCGTTGTTGATAAGTTCGTAATGAATAGTAGAAACACACAGAAGAAGAAGAAATGCTTCAGCTGCTCTGTTGTGAATGATAATTCAAATAAGGTGAGCACGTCTTTTATAGTTTGTTGTGAGCATGCTCACTAGTCTTTTCCGCCACACACACACACACACACACACACACACACACACACACACACACACACACACACACACACAGCCGTGCAGGCAAGCGGTGGCGGCTTCTTGCTCCCTCCTTCTCGTGTTCGCACGTGCTCCTACAGATGTGGGTGGCACAGCATCATTTCTCCCCTTTTGAAATCGCATTCACCTTTCAGATTTGAAATAATATTCTTATCATTCAAGCAATGTATCATAGCAATATGGATTCACTTCAATCTGTCAGTATAGCATTAGATGTAGAAATATGAATTCATTTCCAACTCGATTGAAAATTAAACCAATTCAAGTTGGTGTACCATAACCTCAGTTAATGTTCAACCATTGAGTTGAAAGGTAATGAAAAATGGTATGTAGGAGAAAGCAGAGTTCGAGGAAACGGGGTAGAGGAATCTTGAGTTCAGCAGCAAGAGTTTTTGAAGGTGTGTCAGGTTTGGCAGGTAATGTGACATCAACTATTTTAAATAAGGTAATTGATAACCTGGGGGAAGAATTTCATATTCCGGGATATGAGTATTGTGGACCGAGCACGAAGGTTAATGAAAGGTTAAAGAGAGATGATCAAGGTATAAATTCGTTAGATAGAGCTTGCAAGATACATGATATAGCCTATACTCAAAATAGCGATAATAAAACTCGGGCGGTAGCCGACAGAGCTCTAGCAAACGCTGCATGGGACATTTTTCAAAAATCCACAAACACCCCTTGCCGAGAAAGCACTTAGCTATCTTGTTACAAACGTTATGAAAGCTAAAGCGGCGTTTGGTGGGTCTTTGAGAAAGAAGAAGAAGAAGAAGAATGAGAGGAGAAGTTATACTAACGAAATTAGACGCAAAGCTATAGCTCAGTTGAAAAAGCATATTGCAGGAAAAGGATATTTTTTGAAGCCTTTTCCTCAAATAACTAGTGGGGGGAGAGTTCCAGCCCTACCCCCATCATCATATGGAGTGAGTTTATTCCCTCAAGTTAAGAAACGTAGAACAACAAAGAAGAGTAGGAAGAAGAAGAAGAAGAAGGCATGAATATTGAAGGAGAATTGAGTAATTATGATTTGATTGATTGGTCGAAATTATTACAGATTCAGCTAAGAGGCATATATATGCTAGATGCATTACCCAAAAAATTCTAAAAAACGAGAATGCCATTGTGAATTTAGCAAGGGAAAGCGAGGATGGGACACATTGGGTAGCATATAAGAAAGTTGGTTCTAATGTTTGGTATTTTGATCCAATTGGAAATTTACAACCTCCATACGAATTGGACAAATATTGGAAAAAAGAAAATGGAGTAAATATATTTTATAATGTAGAGCATATGCAACCATTAAATAGCGATTTTTGTGGTCATCTTACATTATTGTCTCTTGCAAATCAGTTGTAATTAAGTGTTTGTGGTGAACACACAAGATGGTGGTTATTACATTACGATCTAACACAAGTGATCTCTATGAACATTTACAAGAAATTATAGAATTGGATAAAAATCGTGAATGGGAAATTGGATTGATTAATTTTTCCAGTTACAAAAGTATTGCAAACATTAACAAAGGAACAAATTCCAGCTTCAAATATGGTGATAGATTAATCGAGTTGGATACTGGTGCATATGAAGTTGAGGATATTATAAAATCTTTAAAGAATAAATTGAATATTGATGGCAAGAAGAATAAACTTATTATACGTGCAAACGTAAATACTATGAAGATTGAAATTCATTCTGATAAACCCATTGATTTAACACGTTCTGATTCGATTGCTAAGATACTTGGTTTTGATAATGTTGTTTTGCAGCCAAATAAATGGCATTATTCCAAACATTTGGTTAACATAACAAGCGTTGACAGTATTGTAGTTGAGTGTAATTTAGCTTGCGGCAGTTACTCTGAGGGAAAACAGAAACATATAATCTACGAATTTTTACCAAAGGTTCCTAGCGGTTATTTAATAAACGAAGTGAATACACATTTTGAATACACATCGAATTCAAACTATTAATGTAAAGGTAACAGACCAGAACGGATCGTTTATTGATTTCCGCGGAGATACAATTACAATTAGGTTGCACATACGTGAAAAGTAATGGGTTATCTTATTTTCAACCCACGTTTGAATAAGACCAATCAAGTCATTAGAGAAAGGAACGCGATAGCGAAAACACCTAAAAACAAACGTGCTTTGTCGGCTAAAAGCGCGAGAATATTAGAAAAGTTGGGTTTTATAGTTGATTGGCGACATGTTAGGAGGGGGAGCGGCAATCAGTGAAATTCTGGATATGGAGACAGACCTTCAGTTTTATAATGATATTACTAAATTCCAATTTCACACTCATACAGTTTATTCGGGACAGGAAATAAAAAACTCTGATGAGGCACGTATTGGCATAAATTCTTTAGATGTCTATTCTTTACCTTGTAAATCATTCATATTGATTGAGGGAACAGTTAGCTGTACAAAACCGGGAACAGACCCAGCCGATGCACCAGTTGCAGCAGACTATAAATTAAGCAGTAACGTAATCGGTAACCTTTTTGACGAAATACAATATGAATTAGCAGGTCAGCAAATTTCTAAATCAAGATTGATTGGATTAACATCCACAATTAAAGCTATATTGGTGAAAAATACTCTCGATAAAAACACATATCACTTGGCTGGTTTTGACAGAGCAGGATATGAGCTAATGGATAATACATTCACTTTCTGTGTTCCGCTGAAATTAATCCTCCCGTTTTTTGAAGATTTTCAAAGAATAATTTTAAATTTGAAACAGGAACTCGTCTTATTGAGGTCACCGACAGATCTAAATTGTGTTGAGTCTCAAAGTGGAACAAGCGTTAGTGTGAAAATTACAAAACTGCAATGGAGAATGCCCTACATAACTTTAGAAGATCATGTAAGACTGAAATTTTTGAGACTGCTTGATGCTGACACTCCACTGAAATTAGGTTTCCGCCATTGGGAAATTTGTGAATTACCAAATTTGCAAAATTCACTTAACCATTCTTGGGCAGTTCGTACCACATCGAGTTTTGATAGTCCAAAATACGTTATAATTGCATTTCAAACTGATCGTAAGAATAAAGTTAAAAAATCGATATCTAATTTCGATAGCTGCAGTATTTACAATGTTAAAGTATATTTGAACAGTAAGTATTATCCATATGAAAATCTGCTAGGTAAGAAGGAAGTTTTATACCGGATGTTCCTGGATTTCGCGCCCTCGTATTATAATCATTCAATCAATAGCGAACTCGGAACAGAAATCGATTTTAAAACGTTTTGTGAATCAACACCGCTGATTGTTGTAGATTGTTCACACCAACCAAGTCATTTGAAATCATCGACAGATGTTCGTATTGAAATGGAATTTAAAAGTGCAGTACCTGCAAATACTTCCGCCTATTGCGTTTTAATTAGCGATCGTGTGATGGAATACACACCTCTCACGAGCATGGTGAAAGAAGTTCAGTAATTTTATTGATAGAGCGCGCCGCCTATATAAGGTGTGCATTCTGCTCAATTTAGTTCATTATCAGTTTCACCTTTGAACAGACAACATGTCCTATTCTTTGTGTTCTGATATTTTGGACAAGCCACAAACTCGCTCTATTGGTATTCAGTGCGATCTTGATAGTTTCTATTATGAAGCAAGGTGCAGTACACCGAAGCCTGGAGGTGGAGGAGGAGGAGAAACGAGAAGAGGAGGGGAGAGACGAAGGATTCGAGGGTACACCGAAGCCGCTGCAGGTGGAGGAGAAGAAACAAGAAGGATTCGAGGAGTCCGCCGCCACCGCTGGGGGGAGGGAGAAAGACAAAGGATTCAACGAGGTTGCCGAAGAGAAAGAAGTGGACAAGGAAGCAAGTGAGAAAATTTCTACGGTTGATCTTCAATGGATTAAACAAGATTGTAATCAAATTATTGTGAAAGAACTTGCCATAATTGATCAGTTTAATAATTATATTGTGTTCCATTTCAAATCACCATTTGCAAAGACAGAATTGAGTGCAAAATTGTATAACGATGTAACATGGTTAGAACGTCACTATCATGGAATAAAATGGGAAGATGGAGATTTAGAATACAGTGAGTCATTAATACGTGATTACCTTGCAGCTTATGAGAAAATTTTCACAAAAGGAACTGAGAAAGCAAAGTTTTTAAGAAGATTGCATAGCAACGTTCAATGTATACCAGAGGATTTTCCAAAACCTGATTTCAGCTTTTTCACTAGTTCATGGTGTTATGCTGCGTGCAACATTCATAAAAATAGACCACATTCTCGCTGTGCTTTATTCTCTGCCCAACATTATAATTCTTTGTTGTTTAAAAATATGTATCAAACAAATAATTTCTTGTGCGAAAACAATCGAATGCAAAGTATGAAAATGGCTCCGATGTACACGAATTCACAGAAAAGAAACTTTGCTCGTTATGGATTCTTCTACAACGGAAAGGATCTGCAATGTGTTTATTGCCTGCATGCATTGAGACTGCATAAAGCACATACATGTTGTCTATCGTCAATTAATGAAGAAAGACCACTTAATTACTCTATAATAGTTCCTGCATATACTTAGTTTTCTTCATTCGCTCAACAACATGGATCCGAGAAAGTGGTTGGCTGCTGACAACAAATTGGAAGTGAGGTTAAAAAACTGTATTGATTGGTACGATGAGTGTGAAAGTGCAATTAGGAAATCAACTCCTGAAAATTATAGTTTGGCGAAGCAATTGAAAGACATTTTTCTAAGCACGGTTAAATGATTAAATGACGGTTAATGATATAAGAGACTATCTATGTAATTATCGTCCTCATAATTTGTGTATAGATAAGCTAATTAGAATTGAAGATGAAATTATGAATAGTTGTGTCGAAATGCGTAAATAAACGTTTTCTGCCTTCAAATGATTTTTCATTCCAATATCCCATTCACGTTTTTTAGTTTAGTTGCTGCTTAGAGCTAGACCAGACAACACGTGTGGGGTCATCTTTTTTATACCGACACGAGCTCCTATAACACGTGCATCTCATCAATTTAGAAAGAGAGATTAACCCCCTCATTCGAGACACGTCAAACATCTGCGAGATGCAGTGTTATGGTTTTTCAAAATTCAAAAAATTAACTCGTCTCTTGATGTCAATTTCATTTAATGAATTTGATTCAATTGCGAAGAATATTAAATTTTCAACAGGATTTCAAGATGTTGATTTACCATTAACAAAAACAGAAAATGTACACTTTTCGATTTTATCTGAGATTTTCGAACTGCTCAATATTCTAGACAGCGGACATCTACATTATGATTGTACAAATGATTCGTCATTATCTGTTGTTAAAAATTCCGATGAACTTTGGAAATGCTTGTACGATATTGCAGATAAAAAATGTAAAAGAACTTAGATCATTGTAGAGATTTATAGCATTAGATGCGAGAGAATTTCTCAATTCAATAAGATGTAGAGAGAGAGAGAGTCATTGACCTCACTCTGGATTTGCTAGTATAGAGTAATATGGATTCACTTTAATCTGTCAGCAAGGGAATTTTTCCCCCTCATCTATACTGGGAGAGAATTTCTCAATTCACTTCAATCTGTCAGTATAGCATTAGATGTAGAAATATGGATTCACTTTAATTTGACAGTAGAGAATTTTTCCCTCTCAAAGAGATTTTTTTCCCTCATCTAGCATTCACCTCAATCTGTCAGTATAGCATTAGATGTAGAAATATGGATTCACTTCAATCTGTCACTATAGAGAGGGAATTTTTCCTCCTAAAAGGGAAATTTTTTTTCCCTCACCTGGGCAAGGAGAGAGAGAGAGAGAGATATCTCTCTCTTTTCATCCCCCTCACCACCACTGGGCAGGGGGAAGGGGAAATCTATTTTTAGAAAGAGAGAGAGAAAGATATATCTCTCTCTCTCTTTTCATCCCCCTCACCTCCACTGGGCAGGGGGAAGGGGAAATCTATTTTTAGAAAGAGAGAAAGATATATCTCTCTCTCTTTTCATCCCCCTCACCAACACTGGGCAGGGGGAAGGGGAAATCTATTTTTAGAAAGAGAGAGAGAAAGATATATCTCTCTCTCTTTTCATCCCCCTCACCACCACTGGGCAGGGAGAAGGGGAAATCTATTTTTAGAACACCCCCCACCCTACAGGCGGGGGGAAGGGGAGGAGGGATGGACGAGGGGTGAGAGGGGGAGGGGATTTCGAGCAAAAAAGTCAGTCCAAAATCTTAGATTATCTCTACTGCATCAAATTGAAAAACACTATCTCGATAATGTACAACGAGGACAAGATGGCCACTTCTCGGTTGCACTACCTATAAAAGATAATTTCGATTTATTGGGTCAATCTCGCCATCAAGCACTTGTGCGTTTTCATTCTTTGGAAAAAAGACTTGCTACTAATGCTGAATTGCGTTCTCAATATGTAGCCTTTATGGACGAGTATGAATCTCTTGGTCATATGTCTCCTATACCTGACAGTCAGCCTTATGAAAAATGTTTTCATATACCACACCACCCAGTTTTCAAGCCCGACTCGACAACTACAAAATTGCACGTAGTTTTTGACGCCTCTGCTAAATCTAATACAGGCATTTCTTTAAATGAAGCCCTTCATGTTGGTCATACTGTTCAACCTGAACTGTTTGATATAGTTTTGCGTTTTCGCACCCACCGCGTTGCTTTCATTGCTGACATTACTAAAATGTACAGGCAGATTTTGGTACATCCCGAGGATCGAAATTTGCAGAGAATTTTTTGGCGATCTAATGTTAATGATCCAATTCAGGAGTATGTGTTGAACACCTTCAGTTACGGTACTTCTCCTGCTGTATTTGTCTCTTTTTTTACGTTGGCTTCTACCGACGGCATGTTGTCAGATGCTCATTTTTTAGCATTTATCTGATTTTTGTATTGTGTCTAATCATCCTTTCATTCATTTATTCGTCCAATGGTGTGGCGTCAGACGCTAGCTTTGCTTCTTCATTATCATAAATTTGCATTATTGTTAGTTTTTATCGTCATATTCATATCTTCCTTCTATTTGGAATTTCTTGTATATTTAGTAATTGGATTATCTGCGTATTTCGATTAAGTCCTTTGAATTTGTTTCCCATTAGTGATTCTGCATAATTTTAAAATTTATCTGCCATTTCAGCAGAAAGTGAATTTTGTTCGATCTTGTCTATTTTTGTCATTTGACTTGTCTTTTGTCTAGGCACATTTTCTTGTAGATACCTTGTATCAAATTTGGGTTATGCCTCCTGCTCCTTTCGTGAGCCTCTCTAATCACCAGATTTAACATAATTGTTGTTTTCGTTTGCTCACTTTTTTCTTTTGAGACATCCTTGATGCCTCAAGGGGGGACCTTATGTTAAATCTGGCATTTGCAGTCACCACTTGTTTTGGTTGCCGCCTCCTGGAGCGCTGGTGCTTGTGTGTCACCACTTGTTTTGGTTGCTGCCGCTTGGAGCACTGGTGCTTGTGTTCACAGTTTGTCCTGTTGATTTTGATAGTTTTAATTTTTATTTGTCAAGTTTGTCATTTCGATCGATTTATCAATTAGATTTATTATACTTAGTTCAGCATTAGTCCTATTTTAGCCTATTATGGCATTATTCATTTATATTTGCCATTTTTCTGCTGGTGGGTTCATTGTTTCACAGTTGGTACACTGCCTTATAGGCTGAGTTCCTACCTGCTCCTCTCGATGGAATGGCTGAAGAAAGCATATTTCCAAGTTTCAAATTTATCCTTTTTAATCTAAAAGTGACAAATTCGCATTAAAAATGTGTCTCATTGATTCATAAATATCTATTCTTGATGTGGTATTCTAGTTTTCAACGTTCATCATTATTTGTGTCAAAAAACTTGTAAGTAACCAAATGACATTACTCGCACGCAATGTGCTTTGTCCCTCAACTTCGAATTTTCGACATTTATGAAATTTGTGCTTCTAATTCTGGAGAACTGTTGATCCAACAACGATAATATCCAGAATGAGCTATTTTTCACTAGAAGAAAGCTCAGGAGAACTTTATTTTCTGTATTCAATTCTAGCTGTGTCCAAATGATACATGTTAGGTTATTTGTTTCATCATGAACTTTGTTTGCAATTTCTCACTTGCAAGAACATTTTTGTCAGCAACTGACAATTTTCAATCATCAAGAAAATATATAGTTCCATTACACTCAATGCATTAAAAACATTACTTATGCATTAGACATTTCTGCATTGAACTAGTTACTAAGCATGGTTACAATTGATCCTGCATCTAGGATTTGAAGAAGCTTGTCCATGACAATTCTTCCTGGAATTACATCAACCCTTGTAATTTCCTCTCATCATTTCAAATCTACACCATTGTGATTTCTTTTCTCAGTGACTATTGCGCACTATTTTGGCCACCAGTTGCCACCTCATTGTGACCTAGAACTGTTCATGTTTGAAATTGCTTTATTGGGTCGCGGCTATCAATCCACTTGTATGCTGCTAAGTTACATTGCGCCTGCCATGTGTACACCTTCATTGAACTATCATCTACACCATTGTGATTTCTTTTCTCAGTGACCATTGCGCACTATTTTGGCCACCAGTTGCCACCTCATTGTGACCTAGAACTGTTCATGTTTGAAATTGCTTTATTGGGTCGCGGCTATCAATCCACTTGTATGCTGCTAAGTTACATTGCGCCTGCCATGTGTACACCTTCATTGAACTATCATCTACACCATTGTGATTTCTTTTCTCAGTGACCATTGCGCACTATTTTGGCCACCAGTTGCCACCTCATTGTAACCTAGAACTGTTCATGTTTGAAATTGCTTTATTGGGTCGCGGCTATCAATCTACTTGTATGCTGCTAAGTTACATTGTGCCTGCCGTGTGTACAACTTCATTGAACTATCATCATCACCATTGTGGTTTATCAGAATTTGTGTGTGCTTCGTTCATATCACCACAACAATTTACATTTGTGATCTACTCACTTACCTGGAGTTACTAGTTTTCTCTAACAACATCTTGTCCATGCACAAGCCTACACATTATCGCGCAACACCTGCCGTGATGACATCTGTAATCATCATCCTACTGACTTGGATTCAATTCTATCTCCATTTGTAACAGACCTACTGAGTTGTAGCGCTTAGTACAGCGCCCTTGTTACCATCATTACCTGCTGCTGGTCACACTTGGAGTGGATTCAACTTCTGCACGGCTCCCTGCCGTCTCACTGCCGGTCTGTCTGGATTCAGCGCAGTTCGCCGCCCTGGTACTTGGTTCCACAGCTGCCTGCCGTCCTGTTGCCGGTTCTGTCCGGGTATCTGGTCCAATTCAACGCCGACGCCTCTCTGTTGTCCAGCCCATGGGCATCACAGACCTTCCAGAAATCCTACTGGTTTTCTTTAAGCCAGCTGGTGAAGACATCTAACCTCTTAGTTAAGTATTTTGTTCCGTGCTTCTGTGCACTTAACGATTCATTGTTCAAACCATTTTCATTTACATTTGTTTTTAGAAACATTTTCAAATTACATTTTTCATATTCACTTTTTGAGGTCGTATATTTAAAGTTATAATATTCTTTATGATTCTAATCCTTGTATGTCATTTTGCCTACCTGTTCCAAGATGGTACTATAAATTCATATATTCAATTTCAACTACAGCTGATCAATAACTCTCTTAAATATCATTCCTTTTTTGCTTACCAGAGTCTTTTATGAGGACAGTTTGGGTGGTCTCATTGAGAGTTGCAATTCAGATCTTGACGACTCTCAATGTCACAATCATTGCAGTCCACTTAGAAGATTGGAGGTTACGCTTCAATTTTGCCCAAATTACTCATAAAGGTGGTCCTCGAGGCCGGATCTTGGCCTGCGGCCATCTTGGTTCAAATTCCGTTTGTTTTTTACGACCTCTATAACTTACACTTACCGTGGACCTCGAAAATTCCAACCTTCAGTTGTGTTTTTTGTAAATTCGCGCTGGCATACACATTTCTTTTATAGCATAGTGCACGACCATTGTAGTGCTTATACTTATTCACTGTGAGTCATTTTTAGTTATTGGGCAACCCCTCCAGGACACGCTGTGTTCGTGTCGGGTACAACCTGCTCTAATTACTGGGACTGTGAACTGGCTGCAGACTACTCGCTCGGCTGCGCACAGGGCTTACTCACTCGTTGCCACTGACTCAATCTTGAACGTAACACAGCGCACTGACCGACCGAAGAGGACGCACGCTGGTGATGCCCAGACATATTGTATTTTTGCATTAATTTTATTAATTGCTCTTTTTTGTTATTTGAATTAATTCTTTGTATAAATTAACTTACCTCAAAATATGCCTGAGACTAGAAGCAACTCTGCCCTTCAGGCAGTCATGGCTGAGCGGCGAGATGTGATAAAGCATTTGCGCTGGAATGCAAGGAAACTTAATTTTGAAGCTCCTCTTTCTGAGGACGCTTATTATGAATTGAAATTATTGCAAACTGATGTCCAAAATTTGAAGGACAGATACATTGAAATAAAAGACAAGCTAGAATCTCTAGATTCAGATAATTTTAATGACGAGGAGCATTTTGCTACCCTAGATGAATTTCTTTCTGTAACAGCTAGCATAAACAAACACATACATAACTTTGAAAAAGCACATGGCCAGACTGACGCCAATATTGCGCCAGCTCCTGTTGCACAACCCGCACCCACTAATAGTAATTTTCGATTACCTGAAATACCTCTTCCAACCTTCGATGGTAACTTTGACAAATGGCTCGATTTTAAATCTGGATTTTCTAGTATAATTGTAAACAATGATTCGGTAGAACCTAGTGTTAAGTATCAGTATCTTAAACAGGCTCTTTCAGGCGAAGCACTGAATCTGATCGCCAATTCTCCACCGGGAGATTTTAAGCTAGCATGGTGCTTGCTTACTCAACGCTACGACAGCGTGATACTCATTGCTGATAGCCATATCTCAGCCATCATGAATCCACCATCACTCAACTCTAAATCTGCACAATCATGGCGAACATTTATTGATCACCAAAAATTGAATATTACAGCATTAGAGTCACTTGAACTTGACATCAAGGTAAAGGATCTATTATTCATGCATCTCATAGTTTCTAGGTTTTATGCCAATACTTTATGTGATTGGGAGTGGTCAAACTCCGTTAAGGACAAGACTTCCTTAGACAACCTCTGGACCTTTATGGAGCAACAGCACAAGGTTTCCCAATATGTCTCCTTTGGTCTCGGCAGTCATGCGCAATCTGCGCAACGACCGGTCAACAACCAGTCTGGCAATGGTAAGCCTAGTCATAATTCAATTAACAATAATTCTCGTCCCAGCACGTCCTCAACCTTTGTCAAGTATTCTGGATGCTTGTTTTGCAATGACACCAATCATAATATCTTTCGTTGCAATACATTTCTCAATATGGCGCCTACAGCTCGTCTAAACGCTGTACAGCAAAAGAATCTCTGTAGAAACTGTCTTCGACCTTTCAGTAAGGATCACCAATGTTTTGGTGCTTGCAGAGATTGTGGCAAGGCCCATCACTCATTATTGCATTTCAATAATAGTAAATCTTCCCCAACTGTAGGGAAAAATACTTCTTCAAATAATGCTCACACTCGTAAACCAAATTGTCAGCAGGCTTCTAAGTCCTCATCGAATTGTTGTTGTTCTGAGTCAAAGCAATCTGACATAGCTAGCCCAGCTGTGTTCACACCTAGCTTGACTCGTCCAGTCAGTCAAGCATCATCAAATTCAGTGTCTGACACTTCGAGTGTCACAACTGTTGTCACTCCAACCTCGTCGACAAGTTCACAAGCCATCAGCAATTCAAACTGTGCGCATTCAAACTCATCTAGCTTGCTACAACGAGTTAACATCATGCCCACAGCGCAATTGCATATTTTGAGTAAAAATAATCAAGTTATTTCATGTCGCGCACTGCTTGATACCGGTAGTGATGCTTGCTTCATTTCCAAGGCTCTTGCTTCTCAATTAGACCTTGACTCTGTGTATTCTAATAATACCATTCATACTGTGTCTGGTACCAGTTCAGCACCTGTGCATACTGCTGCTGTTCTCATACATTCTCCTGACCGAACGTGGTCGAAGGAAGTCAGTTGCATATTAACTGAGAAAATTACCCCTAGCATTCCTCCATTTGGGCTCAACTTACAAAACTTCAATATTCCACCCAATGTTAAGTTAGCTGACCCTGAATTTCATGTTTCTAAGGGAGTCGACCTGCTTCTCAGTGTTGCCATTTATTCTTCTATCCAAGCTTGTGGTCAAATTCAGTTAGCTGATGAATGCACTCTTCAAAATACCAAACTGGTTTGGGTTGTTTGGGGAGCTATTGCACCTAACATTCTCAATTCATGCAAGCAACCCGTTAGCTCAAATTGTGTGTCAACTCATGACATTTCCAGACAATTAGAGAAGTTTTGGAAAATTGAGGAAGTCCTTCCCAAAGATAGCGTAACTAAGGAGCAGCATCAAATTGAAAAACACTATCTCGATAATGTACAACGAGGACAAGATGGCCGCTTCTCGGTTGCACTACCTAAAAAAGATAATTTCGATTTATTGGGTCAATCTCGCCATCAAGCACTTGTGCGTTTTCATTCTTTGGAAAAAAGACTTGCTACTAATGCTGAATTGCGTTCTCAATATGTAGCCTTTATGGACGAGTATGAATCTCTTGGTCATATGTCTCCTATACCTGACAGTCAGCCTTATGAAAAATGTTTTCATATACCACACCACCCAGTTTTCAAGCCCGACTCGACAACTACAAAATTGCACGTAGTTTTTGACGCCTCTGCTAAATCTAATACAGGCATTTCTTTAAATGAAGCCCTTCATGTTGGTCATACTGTTCAACCTGAACTGTTTGATATAGTTTTGCGTTTTCGCACCCACCGCGTTGCTTTCATTGCTGACATTACTAAAATGTACAGGCAGATTTTGGTACATCCCGAGGATCGAAATTTGCAGAGAATTTTTTGGCGATCTAATGTTAATGATCCAATTCAGGAGTATGTGTTGAACACCTTCAGTTACGGTACTTCTCCTGCTGTATTTGTCTCTATTTTTACGTTGGCTTCTACCAACGGCATGTTGTCAGATGCTCATTTTTTAGCATTTATCTGATTTTTGTATTGTGTCTAATCATCCTTTTATTCATTTATTCGTCCAATGGTGTGGCGTCAGACGCTAGCATCGCTTCTTCATTATCATAAATTTGCATTATTGTTAGTTTTTATCGTCATATTCATATCTTCCTTCTATTTGGAATTTCTTGTATATTTAGTAATTGGATTATCTGCGTATTTCGATTAAGTCCTTTGAATTTGTTTCCCATTAGTGATTCTGCATGATTTTAAAATTTATCTGCCATTTCAGCAGAAAGTGAATTTTGTTTGATCTTGTCTATTTTTGTCATTTGACTTGTCTTTTGTCTAGGCACATTTTCTTGTAGATACCTTGTATCAAATTTGGGTTATGCCTCCTGCTCCTTTCGTGAGCCTCTCTAATCACCAGATTTAACATAATTGTTGTTTTTGTTTGCTCACTTTTTTCTTTTGAGACATCCTTGATGCCTCAAGGGGGGACCTTATGTTAAATCTGGCATTTGCAGTCACCACTTGTTTTGGTTGCCGCCTCCTGGAGCGCTGGTGCTTGTGTGTCACCACTTGTTTTGGTTGCTGCCGCTTGGAGCGCTGGTGCTTGTGTTCACAGTTTGTCCTGTCGATTTTGATAGTTTTAATTTTTATTCGTCAAGTTTGTCATTTCGATCGATTTATCAATTGAATTTATTATACTTAGTTCAGCATTAGTCCTATTTTAGCCTATTATGGCATTATTCATTTATATTTGCCATTTTTCTGCTGGTGGGTTCATTGTTTCACAGTTGGTACACTGCCTTATAGGCTGAGTTCCTACCTGCTCCTCTCGATGGAATGGCTGAAGAAAGCATATTTCCAAGTTTCAAATTTATCCTTTTTAATCTAAAAGTGACAAATTCACATTAAAAATGTGTCTCATTGATTCATAAATATCTATTCTTGATGTGGTATTCTAGTTTTCAACGTTCATCATTATTTGTGTCAAAAAACTTGTAAGTAACCAAACAACATTACTCGCACGCAATGTGCTTTGTCCCTCAACTTCGAATTTTTGACATTTATGAAATTTGTGCTTCTAATTCTGAAGAACTGTTGATCCAACAACAATAATATCCAGAATGAGCTATTTTTTACTAGAAGAAAGCTCAGAAGAACTTTATTTTCTGTATTCAATTCTAGCTGTGTCCAAATGATACATGTTAGGTTATTTGTTTCATCATGAACTTTGTTTGAAATTTCTCACTTGCAAGAACATTTTTGTCAGCAACTGACAATTTTCAATCATCAAGAAAATATATAGTTCCATTACACTCAATGCATTAAAAACATTACTTATGCATTAGACATTTCTGCATTGAACTAGTTACTAAGCAAGGTTACAATTTATCCTGCATCTAGGATTTGAAGAAGCTTGTCCATGACAATTCTTCCTGGAATTACATCAACCCTTGTAATTTCCTCTCATCATTTTAAATCTACACCATTGTGATTTCTTTTCTCAGTGACTATTGCGCACTATTTTGGCCACCAGTTGCCACCTCTTTGTAACCTAGAACTGTTCATGTTTGAAATTGCTTTATTGGGTCGCGGCTATCAATCTACTTGTATGCTGCTAAGTTACATTGCGCCTGCTGTGTGTACACCTTCATTGAACTATCATCTACACCATTGTGATTTCTTTTCTCAGTGACTATTGCGCACTATTTTGGCCACCAGTTGCCACCTCATTGTAACCTAGAACTTTTCATGTTTGAAATTGCTTTATTGGGTCGCGGCTATCAATCTACTTGTATGCTGCTAAGTTACATTGCGCCTGCCGTGTGTACACCTTCATTGAACTATCATCATCACCATTGTGGTTTATCAGAATTTGTGTGTGCTTCGTTCATATCACCACAACAATTTACATTTGTGATCTACTTACTTACCTGGAGTCACTAGTTTTCTCTAACAACATCTTGTCCATGCACAAGCCTATGCATTATCGCGCAACACCTGCCGTGATGACATCTGTAATCATCATCCTACTGACTTGGATTCAATTCTATCTCCATTTGTAACAAACCTACTGAGTTGTAGCGCTTAGTACAGCGCCCTTGTTACCATCATAACCTGCTGCTGGTCACACTTGGAGTGGATTCAACTTCTGCACGGCTCCCTGCCGTCTCACTGCCGGTCTGTCTGGATTCAGTGCAGTTCGCTGCCCTGGTACTTGGTTCCACAGCTGCCTGCCGTCCTGTTGCCGGTTCTGTCCGGGTATCTGGTCCAATTCAACGCCGACGCCTACCTGGTGTCCAGCCCATGGGCATCACAGACCTTCCAGAAATCCTACGGGTTTTCTTTAAGCCAGCTGGTGAAGACATCTAACCTCTTAGTTAAGTATTTTGTTCCGTGCTTCTGTGCACTTAACGATTCATTGTTCAAACCATTTTCATTTACATTTGTTTTTAGAAACATTTTCAAATTACATTTTTTATATTCACTTTTTGAGGTCGTATATTTAAAGTTAGACTTTTCTGCGGTCCCAATTATTCGTTGCGGTCCCTTTTCAATTTTTCTTGTCTTGCAGAAGACTTTCAATATTTGTTTGTTCATGCAACAGCTGGAAATTCATTAATTACACGATTTTTGTGACTACGAGTTCTACAATAAATTCAAAACAATTGTATTTTGAAGATTCTGAATTCTCTTTTAATTTGTCAACATAATTGTCCACTGTGTGGACCCAGCATTGTATGTACATGCTTTACTATTCTAAGGTAATAAAACAAACCAAATTACACTTTTTAGAAGGTCTGTTACATATTCATGATCATTATAATATTCTTTATGATTATAATCCTTGTATGTCATTTAGCCTACCTGTTCCAAGATGGTGGTATAAATTCATATATTCTATTTCAACTACAGCTGATCAATAACTCTCTTAAATATCATTCCTTTTTTGCTTACCAGAGTCTTCTATGAGGACAGTTTGGGTGGTCTCATTGAGAGTTGCGATTCAGATCTTGACGACTCTTAATGACACAATCATTGCAATCCACTTAGAAGATTGGAGGTTACGCTTCAATTTCGCCCAAATTACTCACATCCATTATTAATAATTTGCAGTTATTGAATAACATTTTCATTGTAAGTTCAATCCAATTATTTATAAAATGATTTAAAGTGATTGATTTAGTGATAGTAAACTTATGAGTTCGTATTGATCAGCATGTTCTCAAGCAAGTTTTTGTGGTCTGATGCAGCTTATCAATCTGAAGCCCCAGGTTCGAGTCTCCACAGTATAAATAGTTTTTTGACTCTTTGAAACAACTTCTGAATTTCTTCTTATGATTTCGTTTTGATCAGCATGTTCTCAAGCAAGTTTTTGTGGTCTGATGCAGCTTATCAATCTGGAGCCCCAGGTTCAAGTCCCCACAGTATAAATAGTTTTTTGACTCTTTGAAACAACTTCTGAATTTCGTTGAACAGTTGAACAAAACTACTCATTTAAATTCAAACTGAACTTATTGATTTTCTTGGTAAGAAAGAACTAACAGTTGATCTTTATTACCTCAGATTTCAGTAGGGAAAAATGTTTGTTTTATAATTGTATTATAATTTTGTAAAATACTATTACTAATTAAGATCAGTACCTTTTTTACAAGTTTTTTATTAATTTGAAAATGAATTTCAACCAAAAATTTGTATTCTTGATTGGATTACAAATCTGAGAATTTTCCAGTTCCAGTTAATGATTTATTTTAGAAGGAATGTTGGACTTACCTAGGTGTTAAAAATTCTCTTGAACACTCTTATCGGGTGAATTCATACCAAAATTTGAATTTATTTGTTGAAGAGGGTGGAGTAAGTTTGAATCAGTTAAATACATCCAATATTAATAATTTGCAGTTATTGAATAATATTTTCATTGTAAGTTCAATCCAATTATTTATAAAATGATTTAAAGTGATGGATTTAGTGATAGTAAACTTATGAGTTCGTTTTGATCAGCATGTTCTCAAGCAAGTTTTTGTGGTCTGATGCAGCTTATCAATCTGAAGCCCCAGGTTCGAGTCCCCACAGTATAAATAGTTTTTTGACTCTTTGAAACAACTTCTGAATTTCGTTGAACAGTTGAACAAAACTACTCATCAAAATTCAAACTGAACTTATTGATTTTCTTGGTAAGAAAGAACTAACAGTTGATCTTTATTACCTTAGATTTCAGTAGGGAAAAATGTTTGTTTTATAATTGTATTATAATTTTGTAAACTACTATGACTAATTAAGATCAGTACCTTTTTTACAAGTTTTTTATTAATTTGAAAATGAATTTCAACCAAAAATTTGTATTCTTGATTGGATTACAAATTTGAGAATTTTCCAGTCCAGTTCATAATTTATTTTAGAAGGAATGTTGGACTTACCTAGGTGTTAAAAATTCTCTTGAACACTCTTATCGGGTGAATTCATACCAAAATTTGAATTTATTTGTTGAAGAGGGTGGAGTAAGTTTGAATCAGTTAAATACATCCATTATTAATAATTTGCAGTTATTGAATAATATTTTCATTGTAAGTTCAATCCAATTATTTATAAAATGATTTGAAGTGATGGATTTAGTGATAGTGAACTTATGATTTCGTTTTGATCAGCATGTTCTAAAGCAAGTTTTTCTGGTCTGATGCAGCTTATCAATCTGAAGCCCCAGGTTCGAGTCCCCACAGTATAAATAGTTTTTTGACTCTTTGAAACAACTTCTGAATTTCGTTGAACAGTTGAACAAAACTACTCATCAAAATTCAAACTGAACTTATTGATTTTCTTGGTAAGAAAGAACTAACAGTTGATCTTTATTACCTCAGATTTCAGTAGGGAAAAATGTTGTTTTATAATTGTATTATAATTTTGTAAACTACTATGACTAATAAGATCAGTACCTTTTTTACAAGTTTTTTATTAATTTGAAAATGAATTTCAACCAAAAATTGTATTCTTGATTGGATTACAAATCTGAGAATTTTCCAGTTCCAGTTAATAATTTTTTTAGAAGGAATGTTGACTTACCTAGGTGTTAAAAATTCTCTTGAACACTCTTATGGGTGAATTCATACCAAAATTTGAATTTATTTGTTGAAGAGGGTGGAGTAAGTTGAATCAGTTAAATACATCCATTATTAATAATTTGCAGTTATTGAATAATATTTTCATTGTAAGTTCAATCCAATTATTATAAATTGATTTAAAGTGATGGATTTAGTGATAGTAAACTTATGATTTCGTTTTGATCAGCAAGTTCTCAAGCAAGTTTTTGTGGTCTGATGCAGCTTATCAATCTGAAGCCCCAGGTTCGAGTCCCTACAGTATAAATAGTTTTTTGATTCTTTGAAACAACTTCTGAATTTCGTTGAACAGTTGAACAAAACTACTCATCAAAATTCAAACTGAACTTATTGATTTTCTTGGTAAGAAAGAACTAACAGTTGATCTTTATTACCTTAGATTTCAGTAGGGAAAAATGTTTGTTTTATAATTGTATTATAATTTTGTAAACTACTATGACTAATTAAGATCAGTACCTTTTTTACAAGTTTTTTATTAATTTGAAAATGAATTTCAACCAAAAATTTGTATTCTTGATTGGATTACAAATTTGAGAATTTTCCAGTTCCAGTTAATAATTTATTTTAGAAGGAATGTTTGACTTACCTAGGTGTTAAAAATTCTCTTGAACACTCTTATCGGGTGAATTCATACCAAAATTTGAATTTGAGAATTTTCCAGTTCCAGTTAATAATTTATTTTAGAAGGAATGTTGGACTTACCTAGGTGTTAAAAATTCTCTTGAACACTCTTATCGGGTGAATTCATACCAAAATTTGAATTTATTTGTTGAAGAGGGTGGAGTAAGTTTGAATCAGTTAAATACATCCATTATTAATAATTTGCAGTTATTGAATAATATTTTCATTGTAAGTTCAATCCAATTATTTATAAAATGATTTAAAGTGATGGATTTAGTGATAGTAAACTTATGAGTTCGTTTTGATCAGCATGTTCTCAAGCAAGTTTTTGTGGTCTGATGCAGCTTATCAATCTGAAGCCCCAGGTTCGAGTCCCCACAGTATAAATAGTTTTTTGACTCTTTGAAACAACTTCTGAATTTCGTTGAACAGTTGAACAAAACTACTCATCAAAATTCAAACTGAACTTATTGATTTTCTTGGTAAGAAAGAACTAACAGTTGATCTTTATTACCTTAGATTTCAGTAGGGAAAAATGTTTGTTTTATAATTGTATTATAATTTTGTAAACTACTATGACTAATTAAGATCAGTACCTTTTTTACAAGTTTTTTATTAATTTGAAAATGAATTTCAACCAAAAATTTGTATTCTTGATTGGATTACAAATCTGAGAATTTTCCAGTTCCAGTTAATAATTTATTTTAGAAGGAATGTTTGACTTACCTAGGTGTTAAAAATTCTCTTGAACACTCTTATCGGGTGAATTCATACCAAAATTTGAATTTATTTGTTGAAGAGGGTGGAGTAAGTTTGAATCAGTTAAATACATCCATTATTAATAATTTGCAGTTATTGAATAATATTTTCATTGTAAGTTCAATCCAATTATTTATAAAATGATTTAAAGTGATGGATTTAGTGATAGTAAACTTATGAGTTCGTTTTGATCAGCATGTTCTCAAGCAAGTTTTTGTGGTCTGATGCAGCTTATCAATCTGAAGCCCCAGGTTCAAGTCCCCACAGTATAAATAGTTTTTTGACTCTTTGAAACAACTTCTGAATTTCGTTGAACAGTTGAACAAAACTACTCATCAAAATTCAAACTGAACTTATTGATTTTCTTGGTAAGGATGAACTAACAATTGATCTTTATTACCTTAGATTTCAGTAGGGAAAAATGTTTGTTTTATAATTGTATTATAATTTTGTAAACTACTATGACTAATTAAGATCAGTACCTTTTTTACAAGTTTTTTATTAATTTGAAAATGAATTTCAACAAAAAATTTGTATTCTTGATTGGATTACAAATCTGAGAATTTCCCAGTTCCAGTAATTAATTTATTTTAGAAGGAATGTTTGACTTGCCTAGGTGTTTAAAATTCTCTTGAACACTCTTATTGGGTGAATTCATACCAAAATTTGAATTTATTTGTTGAAGAGGGTGGAGTAAGTTTGATTCAGTTAAATACATCCATTATTAATAATTTGCAGTTATTGAATAATATTTTCATTGTAAGTTCAATCCAATTATTTATAAAATGATTTAAAGTGATGGATTTAGTGATAGTAAACTTATGAGTTCGTTTTGATCAGCATGCTCTCAAGCAAGTTTTTGTGGTCTGATGCAGCTTATCAATCTGAAGCACAAGGTTCAAGTCCCCACAGTATAAATAGTTTTTTGATTCTTTGAAACAACTTCTGAATTTCGTTGAACAGTTGAACAAAACTACTCATCAAAATTCAAACTGAACTTATTGATTTTCTTGGTAAGAAAGAACTAACAGTTGATCTTTATTACCTTAGATTTCAGTAGGGAAAAATGTTTGTTTTATAATTGTATTATAATTTTGTAAACTACTATGACTAATTAAGATCAGTATCTTTTTTACAAGTTTTTTATTAATTTGAAAATGAATTCAACCAAAAATTTGTATTCTTGATTGGATTACAAATTTGAGAATTTTCCAGTTCCAGTTAATATTTATTTTAGAAGGAATGTTTGACTTACCTAGGTGTTAAAAATCTCTTGAACACTCTTATCGGGTGAATTCATACCAAAATTTGAATTTAATTGTTGTAGAGGGTGGAGTAAGTTTGAATCAGTTAAATACATCCATTATTAATAATTTGCAGTTATTGAATATATTTCATTGTAAGTTCAATCCAATTATTTATAAAATGATTTAAAGTGATGGATTTAGTGATAGTAAACTTATGATTTCGTTTTGATCAGCATGTTTTCAAGCAAGTTTTTGTGGTCTGATGCAGCTTATCAATCTGAAGCCCCAGGTTCAAGTCCCCACAGTATAAATAGTTTTTTGACTCTTTGAAACAACTTCTGAATTTCGTTGAACAGTTGAACAAAACTACTCATCAAAATTCAAACTGAACTTATTGATTTTCTTGGTAAGGATGAACTAACAATTGATCTTATTACCTTAGATTTCAGTAGGAAAAATGTTTTTTTTCTAATTGTATTATAATTTTGTAAACTACCATGACTAATAAGATCAGTACCTTTTTCACAGTTTTTTATTAATGAAAATGAATTTCAACCAAAAATTTGTATTCTGATGGATTACAAATTTGAGAATTTTCCAGTTCCAGTAATAATTTATTTTAGAAGGAATGTTTGACTTACCTAGGTGTTAAAAATCTCTTGAACACTCTTATGGGGTGAATTCATACCAAAATTTGAATTTATTTGTGAAGAGGTGGAGTAAGTTTGAATCAGTTAAATACATCCATTATTAATAATTTGCAGTTATTGAATAATATAACATTGTAAGTTCAATCCAATTATTTATAAAATGATTTAAGTGATGGATTTAGTGATAGTAAACTTATGAGTTCGTTTTGATCAGCATGTTTTCAAGCAAGTTTTTGGGTTTGATGCAGCTTATCAATCTGAAGCCCCAGGTTCGAGTCCCCACAGTATAAATAGTTTTGTGATCTTTGAAACAACTTCTAAAATTTCGTTAAACAGTTGAACAAAACTACTCATCAAAATTCAAACCGAACTCATTGATTTTCTTGGTAAGAAAGAACTAACAGTTGATCTTTTTACATTTAGATTTCAGTAGGGAAAAATGTTGTTTTATAATGTATTATAATTTTGTAAACTACTATGACTAATTAAGATCAGTACCTTTTTTACAAGTTTTTTATTAATTTGAAAATGAATTTCAACCAAAAATTTGTATTCTTGATGGATTACAAATCTGAGAATTTTCCAGTTCCAGTTAATAATTATTTTAGAAGGAATGTTGGACTACCTAGGTGTTAAAAATTCTCTGAACATCTTATCGGGTGAATTCATACCAAGATTTGAATTTAATTGTGTAGAGGGTGGAGTAAGTTTGAATCAGTTAAATACATCCATTATTAATAATTGCAGTTATTGAATAATATTTTCATTGTAAGTTCAATCCAATTATTTATAAAATGATTAAAGTGATGGATTTAGTGATAGTAAACTTATGATTTCGTTTTGATCAGCATGTTCTCAAGCAAGTTTTTGTGGTCTGATGCAGCTTATCAATCTGAAGCCCCAGGTTCGAGTCCCCACAGTATAAATAGTTTTTTGATTCTTTGAAACAACTTCTGAATTTCGTTGAACAGTTGAACAAAACTACTCATCAAAATTCAAACTGAACTTATTGATTTTCTTGGTAAGAAAGAACTAACAGTTGATCTTTATTACCTTAGATTTCAGTAGGGAAAAATGTTTGTTTTATAATTGTATTATAATTTTGTAAACTACTATGACTAATTAAGATCAGTACCTTTTTTACAAGTTTTTTATTAATTTGAAAATGAATTTCAACCAAAAATTTGTATTCTTGATTGGATTACAAATCTGAGAATTTTCCAGTTCCAGTTAATAATTTTTTTAGAAGGAATGTTGGACTTACCTAGGTGTTAAAAATTCTCTTGAACACTCTTATCGGGTGAATTCATACCAAGATTTGAATTTAATTGTTGTAGAGGGTGGAGTAAGTTTGAATCAGTTAAATACATCCATTATTAATAATTTGCAGTTATTGAATAATATTTTCATTGTAAGTTCAATCCAATTATTTATAAAATGATTTAAAGTGATGGATTTAGTGATAGTAAACTTATGATTTCGTTTTGATCAGCATGTTTTCAAGCAAGTTTTTGTGGTCTGATGCAGCTTATCAATCTGAAGCCCCAGGTTCGAGTCCCCACAGTATAAATAGTTTTTTGATTCTTTGAAACAACTTCTGAATTTCGTTGAACAGTTGAACAAAACTATTCATCAAAATTCAATCTGAACTTATTGATTTTCTTGGTAAGAAAGAACTAACAGTTGATCTTTATTACCTTAGATTTCAGTAGGGAAAAATGTCTGTTTTATAATTGTATTATAATTTTGTAAACTACTATGACTAATTAAGATCAGTACCTTTTTTACAAGTTTTTTATTAATTTGAAAATGAATTTCAACCAAAAATTTGTATTCTTGATTGGATTACAAATCTGAGAATTTTCCTGTTCCAGTTAATAATTTTTTTAGAAGGAATGTTGGACTTACCTAGGTGTTAAAAATTCTCTTGAACACTCTTATGGGGTGAATTCATACCAAAATTTGAATTTAATTGTTGTAGAGGGTGGAGTAAGTTTGAATCAGTTAAATACATCCATTATTAATAATTGCAGTTATTGAATAATATTTTCATTGTAAGTTCAATCCAATATTTATAAAATGATTTAAAGTGATGGATTTAGTGATAGTAAACTTATGAGTTCGTTTTGATCAGCATGTTCTCAAGCAAGTTTTTGTGGTCTGATGCAGCTTATCAATCTGAAGCCCCAGGTTCGAGTCCCCACAGTATAAATAGTTTTTTGATTCTTTGAAACAACTTCTGAATTTCGTTGAACAGTTGAACAAAACTACTCATCAAAATTCAAACTGAACTTATTGATTTTCTTGGTAAGAAAGAACTAACAGTTGATCTTTATTACCTTAGATTTCAGTAGGGAAAAATGTTTGTTTTATAATTGTATTATAATTTTGTAAACTACTATGACTAATTAAGATCAGTACCTTTTTTACAAGTTTTTTATTAATTTGAAAATGAATTTCAACCAAAAATTTGTATTCTTGATTGGATTACAAATCTGAGAATTTTCCAGTTCCAGTTAATAATTTTTTTAGAAGGAATGTTGGACTTACCTAGGTGTTAAAAATTCTCTTGAACACTCTTATCGGGTGAATTCATACCAAAATTTGAATTTAATTGTTGTAGAGGGTGGAGTAAGTTTGAATCAGTTAAATACATCCATTATTAATAATTTGCAGTTATTGAATAATATTTTCATTGTAAGTTCAATCCAATTATTTATAAAATGATTTAAAGTGATGGATTTAGTGATAGTAAACTTATGAGTTCGTTTTGATCAGCATGCTCTCAAGCAAGTTTTTGTGGTCTGATGCAGCTTATCAATCTGAAGCCCCAGGTTCAAGTCCCCACAGTATAAATAGTTTTTTGATTCTTTGAAACAACTTCTGAATTTCGTTGAACAGTTGAACAAA